>NW_004955455.1:12848476-12867252 GCF_000276665.1 Chinchilla lanigera
TTTTTTTTTTATTATTTGTTTGAGACAGAGTCTCATTATGTAGTTATTTAGCATAGGCTGGTCTTGAAAGCTCAGGCCTGCCTTGAACTCTTGGCTATCCTCCTGCCTTAGCCTCCCGAGTCCTGGAATTGATTACTGGCATACGCCACCATGCCTGACTTTTAAAAGTTTTAAAGGCCAGGAGTGGTGGCGCATGCCTGTAATCTCAGCACTCAGGAGGCTGAGACAGGAGGATGGTTGTGAGTTCGAGGCCCGCCTGGGCTACAAAATGAGTTTAAGACCAGCCTGAACTGCATAGTGAGACTCTGTCTCAAAAAGACCAAAAAAAATAATAATAATAAATTAAATTTTAAAAGAAAATATATACTAAATTAAGGGGAGCCCTCCCCTCTATAGCACATGAAAACAGCATATGCTCTCAGCAGTCTAAAGAACTGTAGCAGAGCGAACTTCTCCATGTCCCATTTGTCCCATGTTGGCAAAGCAAAAGGTTTTGGATTTGTCCAAACATGCACACAACCTAAATTTGTTCTACATGATATTTTCTGTATCAAAAGTGTTCTGTGTACATGGGTGAGCATGACTGCCTAAAATTGCAATGTCAGAATATCACTTTGTACACCATATTTCTTTGGTGTCTGGGGACAAAATTGTCATCCCACTGGATCAAAGGAAAGCCATCGTGTGGAAAACAGTGTAAGTCTCCAAGAGCATTATAATGAAAAGTCACTTATGAGCAGTTTTTACATGAGACAAACCTGGTTTTACTCAATTTTCAACCCCAGTGCATTGACATTTTGGAAAGCAAATAAATCATGGTGGGGGCTGTGCTGTCCATTGTGGGATATTTAGCAGCGACCCTGTTCTCTAAGCAGTAAATGTCAAACCAGCCCTTTTGCCAGTTGTGGCAACTGAAAAGTCCTCTAGACACTGCCAAATGTCCCCTAGGAGGCAAAATCACCCCCAATTGAGAACTATTGGTCTATATAATGTGCCCTGCACCTTACCACATCCAACCGCTTACTGTTCTATCAACAATACCATGCCCCACCCCCTACCCTCGCTCCAGATTGTGCAGTCTGATATCTAGCACTTACTTGGCACTTATAGTGTAGTATTTAAAACTGAAAATTTGTGGAGACTGCAGGTACAGTTTGGTGGTAGAGCATGTGCTTAACCTATGCAAGCCACTGGGTTCAATTCCCAGAACATGCAAGCGTGGGTGCGTGCGCGCGCGCACACACACACACACACACACACGCACACACACACACAACCCTGAAAACTCAGGGCCAATCCTGAGTTCTAATCTTTTCCTGCCACGTACTGCCTTGGCCAAATCCAGTGACCTCTCTGGGCCCTTCAGCCCAGAGTAAAAGGGTGATAAGTTTCATACTTGCCCTAACAGATTACTACTAGGATTACAAGCAGAGCACCTAGGATGCTTTTATTTATTAACTTTCAGAAAAACAACATACAAATGGGAGCTCATATGCTTGCTATTTTTGTTACAGTTACTCAAAAAAGCCATGAAGACAGTTATGTGATATGGCAGAGATGATTGACGTTCACAGAATACCCAAAGGCTGCTCTGTACTTCCTAGCCTTCCTTACTGCTGGGTTGGGATCTAGTAACCGGGGTCTGACAAATGGGAATGTGAACAGGAACGATACTTCACTTCTGGTCCAAGGTTCTGATTGATCAGAATCTTGTTCCCTACCTCTTGGTCTCTCCCATGGGAAACCGAGATGCTGTTGTTATATCTGAAGCTGAAAGGTCTGAGATTTCACTCTACTATGAGCCAACAAGTCAGCCTACTAAAGGTTGCATATATATAATATATATATATTATATATATATAAAACATACACAAACCAAACACACTCATCACTCGCATATATGCACATACCACACACACACTGCACACATATATATACAACTCAAACACAGACCTACACCACGTGCATGTACACCCACAAATGACACCCCACACTGACTATAGAAGACAACAGACCCTTACCTTAAGGGCCAGACTGCTTATTACAACATTAACAGTCACACCAGTTTCCTAGACCTCAATCTTCTGAGGCAACATGATGTCCACCTGTGCATGCAGTGGATTGCATTAGAACACTGATCCTAGAGGACTCTTGAGTCTCTATCAAGCTTTAGATGACCAGCCTATCCTCACCTATGGAGAGCAGTATCTCTGGGGCAAAGGAGGAGCCTCCAGCTTCATTACCCTAGAACAGTGGCAGTGAGTCTATGGCATGTGTGCCATAGCTGGCTTTTTGTTACCACTGAAAGCTCTAAAAGATTCACTATCACTACCCTAGAATGTAAACAAATCTCCTCTTGGAAGAGGAGCAGACTTTATGATCCTATTTATTATGTCTGTGGTGGTTAAGGTGGAGTGACAACTTGATTGACCTGAGATTCACCCAGTGGACTAGTAAAGCATATTTCTGAGTTTGTCTGGGTGAGTCATAAAGGCATGACTTTGGATCTATGTCTGGTCCCTTGCTCCTTCCTTTCTGGCATCGTTCCCCTGCTCTGCTTCCTGGACGCCACGAGCTGGGCATGCCCACTTCCACCATGATGTTCCTGTCGTGAACTGAATCCTCTGAAACCGTGAGCCAAATTAAATGTCCTTTAAGTTGTGTGTGTCAGGTATTATGTCCCAAGCTACAGGAAAGCTGGCTAATAAATTTTGTCTGTGCCCTTAATTGTGAAAGCTTACCCTACAAAAATTTAAGAAATCGAAAGAGAACTGTCTCCCACCACATGTGTGTTGAGATGACAGTGCAAGGAACATGGGGCCCTGAGTCACCAGATGTTGAAGAGCCCCTACAGCCTGCATAAGGTTTTATGTGCATTTGTCTTCTATGATGAAGACAGAAAAAAGAAAAAATGAGGTGAGGTAAGGTATGTTATGTACATGTAACAACTCCCAAATAATGCAACTATTATGTGCTACCAATGTGTACTGATAAAAATAACTTTTTATGAAAAGTAAACTTCTGTGCTACTCAACCCCTCAAATGTCAGGTGTTTGTTATGATAGCTAGTGATAATTATCCTTATAAAGACGACTTCAGCATACATTAAATAAATTATAGGAGAAACAAGAGCAAGGCCATAAGTGGTAAGTTCCAAATGATAATGATGGAGGTGCGATTTGAGAGAGGATGAAAGATGATGCAGAAGTCATCGCCTTATTAGTGACAAAGTAAAAAGAAACCGAATTTGCGAGCCAAGCCATGACCATTCTGGCACACTTCCCCCAGCCTCAGCACATCCAAATGTTATCGGTCCACCTGGTTCATGAACATCCGTAGTGCAGCCAAAACTGAATGACTTTCACACTACTTGGGCTATTTTCAGATCACCTTAAGCTCAATTACAGTTAAGCTAATAATATACCCCAAACATCATGACTGGAAAATCACCAGCCAAGCCAGCTAATTGTATTTGCCATCTCTTCATCATATTAGTACAGTCATAAGTACAGCAGGATCGTCCCAGAGGAGCACCATTCACAAGGCCAATTTCCTTACTGTGAGACTTTCCTATCTCATCAGTTTGGCACTAATGTGTCTCGGGAAATAAACTGTCAGATCAATAACATTTGCAACCAGGAAATATTTAGAGCGAATAACAGAGCAGAGCCTGCAACTATAGCTGACATGATCTTTACCTGACACTTGGAAGCTGTAGCGAGACATAACCTTTGGGATTGTCTAAGGGGTCAATCTGGAGATGCTGTACTCATTCTCTGGCGAGACACAAAGGAACCTCATTATATTACTTTGCAACTCTTTCCTGAGCTTTCATTATATTATCACTTATCTGGAAAAAGAAAACAGCATTTATTAAGTTCCTTCTGTGTTCTGGGCTTGATGCTCTGAGCAGTGAATGCAGAAATAAGCAATCTTCATGGTAGTCCAAAAGAAGTCTGTCTTAGGTCACTCTCCTCATTGCTGGAACAAAATACCCAATACCCACAATTTAAAGGAGGAGAAGTTTATTTGGGCTGGAGGTTTTTAGAGGATTCAGCTCATGGTAGGTTAGCTCCAAGGCAGGAAGGTCATGGTAGAAAAGCCTGGGTAAAGGACAGCTGCTCATCCCATGGCAGTCAGGAAGCAGAGGGCAAAGGGGGAGTTTGGGAAGATATATACTCTTCCAGGTCATACCCTCAGGGACCCACCTTCTAACAGCACGTTCAGCTATGAATGCATCAGGGGTTAACCCACTAATGCATATAATGCCCCATGCTCCAAAAAGCCCTACCTATGAACAAATGAGGCTTCAGGGGGACATTCTAGATCTAAACCATATCAGGGTTCAAATTCTAGATCTGAAACTCCCTGAGACAAGTTCTTCACTTCTCTGCATCTCAATGTCCAAACCTGTGTAATAGAAATAATAATAACTTCCCAAGGATGTTCTGATGATTGAACATAAGGTATATAAAGTACAGCTAACCTGACACATGGCACACGACAGGTACTCAGCAAATAATGGTTCAGTGACTGTTGTGACTCTACTTCTTTTTAATAGAAGTTAGCAAACATTCACCATGCAAGATAATGTCCTCCCTCAATGGGCCATTTGAGCAAAAAAAGTTCAGATGGCAATCTAGACTGACAGGCATAATTCTTTCACCCAAAAATGAAAAGCATATCATTTTGGTTTTCAGGTAACAGAAAGAGTCAGTTTCTCCTCATTTTTCCATCTTTTTTTAGAAATATCCTTTAACTGTTATCATCTGGATATTTGTGTCCCCCAAAATTCATATGGGAAAACTAATCTGCAATGTAGTGATTTTAAGATGGGCTGGGGGGGGGAACCTCATGCATAGGATTAGAGTCTTTATAGAAGAAATCCCAGAGAGCTGCCTTGCCCCTTCTACTATGAGAGGACACAGCAAGAAGGCATCATCTATGAACCAGGAAGCCTTCTCAGACACTGACCCTGTCAGCAGCTTCCTCTTGCACTTCCCAGCCTCCAGAACAGCGAGAAATAAATTTCCGATGTTCATAAAACCACCCAATTTATGATACGTATTTAGTTATAGCAGCCTGAATGGACTAGAACATTAACCTAGTATTCTATGAGAATCAGAAAAAGATTTAAAAGTCAGTCAACAAAGAAAGAAATTATAAAAACTATGGAGGAGTGAGAAGTGTTTAACAATTTAGATGGTTGAAGTTACTGTTGAATTACATAGCCCTGGTTCTGGATCTGACACCGATTGTGTGACTTTGGGAAAATAGCATGTCTCGAAACCGCAGTGTACTCTGCAAGATGATAATGCCACCTACCTTAATGAATTGAAATATGAGGATAAAAAGGCAGATAGCTTTGAGTCATTTATAGGAAAACAGATGGATCTTGAGACCAAAATACTAAGTAATCAGACACAGAGGGTTAAATATTGCATAGTTAAATATAAATAATTTAAAGAGCAAAATGGAAGAGAGATGGTAGGAAGTAGGGAGGTAGACTCTGTGGAGATGGGAAAGGGATCTAGGAAAAGGGGGTAAGAGAAGAGCAGAGGAAAAGAGGGAGCAAAAGTGATCAAGACACAATATGGTACATACCAATGCCCCAAGGTGAATGGAATTATTATGCATCACAATCGTATACTAATAAAATTAGTAAAATTTTAATGAATATTAGTTCTCACCTCTTCTTTATTTTTTATTATAAAGGAAACCTTTTAAATTTTTACAATTTAATTGACAAAAGCTGTATACCTTTCTGGTGCACCATGTGGTACTTTGAAATATGCATACGTTGTGGAATGGCTAAAGGAACTAATTAAAGTACCGTTGCCTCACATTCATATCATTTTTGTTTAAGAACACTTAAAACCACTCTTGGCAATTTTCAAGTATATAATACATTATTAACTATAGTCCCCTGTTATACAGGGGACCTTAGAACTTTTTCCTCCTGTCTAAAACTTTGCATCCTTTGACCAGCATCTCCCTAGCCACCCACTTTTCTTGGTCTCTAGTAACCACCATTGTACTTTCTGTTTCCATGAGCTCAGTGCTTTAGATTCCACATATAAGTGAGATCATGCAGGGTGTGTCTCTACATCCAGCTTTTTTCACTTAAGATAATGTCATCTAGGATCGTCCATATTATCCAAAATGACAGAATTCTCTTCTTACTGAAGCCAAATAGTATTCCATTTTGTACATAGCAACTTTTCAGTATCCATTCATACACTGACAAGACATTTGGGTGGATTCCTTATCTTGGTTATGGTGAATACTGCTGCAAAAAAAATAACCAGACATGTTGATGAGTGACAGCTACTCAGGAGGTTGAGGCAGGAGGATCACTTGACTCTGGGAGTTTGAGATCAGCCTGGGCAATGTAGCGAGACAAGAAAGAAGAAAAAAAGAAAGAAAGAAAGACATACAGACAGACAGAAAAAAAAGAGAGAAAGAAAGAGTGAATAGAAAGAGAGAGAGGAAAAGAAAGAGAAAGAGAAAAAAGAGAAAACATGAGCTGAAGGTGTAGCTCAGTACTATAGCATTCTCTTAGCATGCATGAAGTTCTACTTTTGAATTTTTTTTTTGGTACTGGGAATTGAAGTCAGGATCTTCTAGATCCAATCCTCTACACACAAAAACCTAAAGTAAAATAAAAGCTACAGTAAAAATGCAATAGAATAAACATTATAATAAACATAGGAATACAGATATCTCTTTCAGTATTAAACTGATTTCATTTCACAGGGTCAAATTAATTCAATGAATTTTTGAGGAGCACACCAAAAAAAAATTAGCCAATATAAAAACAAAGCTCACAGACTATCCAAATCTTGAAGTTATGTAAGGTAATTAAAGTTAATATGATCAAGGGAAGTAGACAATATAGAAAAGTGCACCAAAGAATGTAAATGTATAAAAACAGAACCAGACATTCTAAGACCCAAAACTCCCAAAAATTGAAATTAAAAACTTAGTAGAATGTTTACAGTACATTGGACATTGCTCATTTTTAAAATACAGATTATTAGCCGGGTGTGGTGGTGAGTTCAAGGCCAGCCTGGGCTACAATGTGAGCTCAAGGCCAGCCTGAACTGTGTAGTGAGACCCTGTCTTAAAAAGACAAGTAAAATAAAATATAGATTATTGAAATGCACAATAAGTCAGTAAGAAATACAGACTGAAAATAGAGAATAAATGAGGTAGAAAATCAGAAAAGCAAATAAGAAGCAAAACACAGTAAGAAGTTTTAGCATATGTATAAGTGGAGCCCCAGAATGAAAGAATAAAAAAGTTGACACTTGCAGAACTCATAGCCCAGGAACTGCCAGATCTGAGTACAGATATCACAACATAGATTCAAGAAGTTCAGAGAACCCCAAACAGGATAAATATAAAGAAAGCCACAGCTACACACACACACTATTATGGAACCCAAAAACAAATAAAGTTTTAGAAAAACCTTTAAAGTATGCAGAGAAAAGATATTAGCTGTAAGGAAGCAATCATACAAGATCTGACTTCTCAAGATAGATGATAGCAGCAAAAAGACAATGAAAGGAAATAATATCTAAATTAGAATTCTATACATATGGGGAATTTCCTTAAATATGAAGGTAAAATAAAGATATCTTCAAGTATATTAAAGCTTGGAGAATTTGTCACCAGGAAAGCCAAGTAAAATCAAATACTAAAGGGTACTTTACAGACAAAAGGAATATGATCCCAGAAAAAACACAGGAAGGATTGAAAAGCCCCAGAAAAAAGTATATGAGAAAATACAAATGAATACTGAAAATAAAATAATTTCCTAAGAGGTATAAATATGTGGAGATTTAAATTAAAAAGTTGTAAATGCAAAAGATAAAGGGAAAATAAATTAATTTATACAGTAATAGTATTGTCTAGAAAATAATAAAGATACCTATCCTAGTTACTTTTCTCTCACTGCTGACACAAAATACCCAATGCCCAAAATTAAGGAAGGGAAAGGTTTATTTAGCTTGCATTTTTTGGAGATTTCAGTCCATACTTGGCTGGCTCCAAGGCAGAGTAGCACATGGCAGAGGGCAACAGTTCATAGTAGCAGAAACAGCAAAAGCAGCAAGAGGAGAAGACAGCGAGCAAGCCTCTTTCCATCTTTTATACTGTAGGCAAGCTATCCACCTCGGGACGGGTGCGGCATCACACCCATAATCCCAGCCTTGCACCCTGAATCAATCACAAACTCTACAAGCCAGCCCCCATGACTGTCTGAGGCTTTCAGGGGACAGCTAGACACAAACCATAACAATACCTATTTATATTAGATGCAAATACACAAAGGAGGCATGTTTTAATTACCAGGACAATTACTATAAGAAAGTATAATTAACAGGTTAATAAGAGGAGCATAAATTTAATCTTTATAAATTGATTGGCCCAAATTAAGGCAAGAAAGAGTAAAAGGAAAACAAATAAGTGAGACAAACAAAAAAATAAAACATATATGAAACCAAATAAATCAGTAATTACATTCAGTATAAAGGGACTAAACATAAAGGGACTAAAAATATTCTACCTGAAGAAATGTAGTTTGTTGGACTATGTTAGAATAAAATAGTTTTATGGTCACTACATGAGACACACCCAAAATATATACACACAGAGAGCTGAAAGTAAGAACAGGAGAAAAAAAGTACTAGTCTAAGGAAAGCTAGTATAGCTACATTAATATCAAGGCAAGTTAGCATGAAGATAAGAAATATAACTAGACAAAAAAAGAATCCACTGGGAAGATAAAACAATTTTATGTTTGCAAACACATAATAGCAAACATTGAAAATACACGTCAATAAATAGATTATAAAGGAAAGTAGATAAATCCATAATAACAGTTTAAAATCTTGTATTATTAAAAGAATTAATAAAACAAGTAGATGAAAAAAGGTAGTGACGTAGGAGTCCTAAAAGCACAATTAATGAATTTGACCTGTTGATCTTTGTATAATGTTATCAGAAAATAGACATGTACAGAAAGAACCTATTACAAATCTTAGACTATACAAATATATTAATAGAAATAAAGAACTCAGAACATTTAAGAGAAAGTGGAATAACTGCTCTAAAAAGGATTAACAGAACAGAGACAAATATACACTGAAACAAACAATAGCAACATATACATTATTTTAAGGGTACATGGAACATTTACCTAATTAATCAAACACTGAATCCTAAAGCAAATTTTTAAAAACTTTCTAAGGATTATTATTATTCAGAATACATATTCTGACCACAATGCAATTATGTTAGAAATCAAAAATAATAACTTTAAAATCTTTTTAAATCTGCCCAGAAATTAATAAGAAAGCACAGAGGAAGTCAGAAATATTTCAACTGAATCATAATGAAAATAAAGCACATCAAAACCTGTGGTGTGAAACTAAATCTCTAGTGAGACAAAAACAACTTTCAATGGATAAATCAGAAAAGAAGAGAGGATGGAAATCAATGATACACAAAATCATCTCAAGAAATTATAAAGCAACAAATCAAACTCAAAGAAAGTAGAAAGAAGAAAATAATAAAGATAAAAGCAGAAATCAATAAAATAGAAAACAAACTTACAACAGAGGAAGTCAACAAAGCCCAAAATTGGTTCTTTGAAAACTTATAAACAGCAAGCAAGACCAAAGGGGTATTGAAAAGATAATAGTAGAACATTTGTAACAACTTCTTGTCAATAGAATCTAACAATTTAATGAAGCATGCAAACTAAAAACATACCTAAAAAAATTCGCACAAGAAAAAAATAAAACATCTGAATACTTCCATATCTATTTTTAAATTGAATTTGTAATTACTTTCTCACAATGCTATCTCTAGTCCCAGGTATCTTCACTGGTGAATTCTTCCAAGTATTTAAAGGAAGAAATAATAGTAACCTTACCCATCCTGTAATAGAAAATACAAAAAGATGAAACACTTCTTGATTCATTTTTCTTGAAGTCAGCATAATAATACAAGCACCTGGGTATCAAAACCTCACTAAGATATTACAAGAAAGAAGAAATTATAAACCAACCTCTCTTATAGAAGCAAATGCAAAACTCTTAAACAAAAATCAAATCAAATTCAGCAATGCAAAATGAATATTCTGTGTTATGGCCAAGTTTTGTTCATTCTAAGAATACAAAGTTTGTTTTGTATTTGAAAAGAAATCAGTTTAATTCTCCATATTAATTGAATACAGGGCAAAAGAGCTTAGAATCATCTCAACAGATGAGGAGACATATTTGAAACAAATATCCAATACCCAGTTATAGATTCATCTTTGCAAACTAAGAATAGGTTTTATTACAAAAAAACTAGAGACAATACATCCATAACGGTGAAATACTGTATTATAAATTTTTTCTTTGAGGTAAGAATGAATTAAGCATGTAAATTATCCCCATTTACTGACCACATCAGAAATCTTGGAGACCAATAGTTTGGCCCAAACCCTCCAGCAACTTCCTCTGCCATCCACATGTAAGCTCTCCTGCTGGTCAGCTGTGGTCAGCTCCCTATTTCCAGCAGACAGCAGGTTTGTAGTAGCCATACCTTCTCCTAGACATCAGAATCTCACTGTTGGAAATGGGGAAGGAACGCTTTTTAAGTTTTCAGTTATCTTCACTTATCCAGTATCCCTCTGCCTCAACAGCTGGTTTCTGCAGTTGTTTTTTTGTACCCATTAGGACCCCAACCTGACCGTTTTAAACAGTTACCCACCTGTTTGTCAACTATGCTAGTTAACAAATTTTTATATTAAGCTTTCCCTGTTCAAATCATACATGTGGTTTTGTTTCTTCACAGGATCCTAACTTGTGCAAGACCTGAAGAAATGCAGAAGTATTCATGGATTGGAAGACTGTAAGAAAAAAAAGTCATTCCAATCAAATACTAACAGGCTTTCTTTCAGTTGCAATTGATTAGCTGATTTTATAATTTATATAGAAATTAGAGAGGCCAAGAATATTCAAGACAATGTGTATTATTCATTGAATTGGAGGATTTACTTTCAGATATGAAGAGTTAAAATGAAGCTACAATATTTAAGACAATGGAGATAATGGTGCAAAGATAAAGAGTTCAGTAGAACAGTAAACAGACCCACAGTGTATGGTTATCTGGTTTATGACAAAGACACCATTCAGTACAAAAGAGAGAGGGGCCATTTCTAAAAACTGATAACCTTGTCAATGAAAACTCATATGGGAATAAAAGAAATAGCTTTGTTCACATTGTACACAATACACATTCTAGGTAGAAGATAGACCTACATGTAGAAGCACAATAATTGTCTGAGAGGAAAACCTGGTACATGCAAAGATTTTTTTCAGTAGGATATACAAAGTACTAAGTATGATTGATACATTTTACTTCACTCAAGAACTTCTGTTGATCAAAGTCATCAATAAGATATGGAAAAACTGCCACAATCTTCCCCACACCATTTTATAGCCCCACCATTAATGCTTGAAAGCTCTGATTTCTCCACTTCATCACCATTTGACACATCATTTTCCTTTTTATTATTATGATAATGATTGTCAACTCAGTGGGTGTGAAGTGGTATCTCATTGTGGGTTAGTTCTTTAATGGCACATAATAGATAAATCTCAAAAACATTGCGCCAAGTGAGAGAAGCCAGTGACAAAAGGCCACCTACCAAAGAAATCAACCAAAGGAATCATCTCCTTTCATCTGAAATGTCCAGAGTAGGCAAGTCCATAGAGACAGAAAGCAAATGATTGGCTGCCAGAGGACTGCGAGGAGAAAGGGCTGCTTAAGAGGTCTAGAATTTGCTCTTAGGGTAATGAAAAATTTCTAGAATGAGTGATGGTATTTGTACAACACTGTGAATGTTCTTAAGGCTACTGAATTATACACTTCTAAACGGTTAAAGTAATTCATACATTGTTTGTATTTCAGAACAAAAAATTCATCAAACAAAATGAATGCGCAGATTACAGGAAGGGGAAGGTACTTGTTATACAGTTAACTAACAAAAGTCTCATATTTAGAATATACATATTCATATATACAAATTAATAACAAAGGACAGACAACCCATTTGAAATGGGCAAACAACTTGAACAGTTGTTTCACAAAGGATATGTACATAATCAGAAAAGGTGTTCAATATTGTTAGTCATTAGTCACTGAGAAGGCAAACTAAAATTTCAACAAGACGCCACAGATGTCAAAATAGCTTAATCCTTTTAAAATGACAATATCAAATGTTGCTAAGGTTGCAGACCAACTAAACGTCATATTTGCTGCTGGTGCACTGAAAACTGATGCCTTCACTTTAGCAAACCTTTTGCAGCATCTACTATAGCGGACCATACACCTGCTTTATCATCTGGTCATTTTATGTCTCAGAATAGCCCCAAACTGGAAAAAGCAAATGTCATCAACTTTGTTATATGACAATTTCTTAACAAAAAAATAAAGTGCAGGCTTTGGAGACAGAATTCCTGAGCTGGAATTACTCACTAGCTATTTGTCCTGAACTAGGTTATGAAATCTCCCTATTTCTCAACTTCCTTTTAAGAATAACGGGATAACACTCACACCTCTCTCCTAGGGTTGCTATGATCATCAAGTGGGCTAAACACGCAACATTCAGAACACCTATTACATCTATTATAGGTGTTGAGCACCTATAGTAAGTGCTCAACAAATACCAGCGTTCATCATTAGACACATACATATAATGTAGAATTTACATCATAAGTTATGTAATTTTAAGACAGAATAACTTTTCAACAACCCACATGCTCAGCAGTTGATAAGGAGATAAACGAAATCTGGTCTATCCGTCCAATGGACTATAACTCAGCCATTAAATGGAATGAAGTATTGGTACATGCTACAAGATGGCTGAATCCTAAAAACATATTGCAAAGTTAAAAAAAAAAAAAGCTAACTGCAAGAGGACACATGGTGTACGATTCCATCTATATGAAATGTCCGGAATAGCAAATGTATAGAGGCAGAAAGGAGATAAAGTTGCCAGGAGACAGGGAGAGGGGAAATTGGAATGGACTGCTTATAGGTATGGGTTTCCTTTTTAAGGTGACGAAAAGGTTCTGAAATCAGATAACGGTGATAGTTGCACAAATCTATGAAAATACTAAAAACCACTGACTTGCATACTTTAAAGGGTGCATTTTATGGTGTGTGAATCATATCTCAATAAAGCTGTTATTTAAAATATATAATAACATTTAAATATGAGCTTACTGCTCAGGTAATTTTATCTGTCTACTTGCTCAAAACTTTATATTGTCTCTGAAACCCTTAAGTTTGTATTTTGTTTTCATGTTGCTATTTTTTTTTCTTGTTAGAGGATTATATCTGTTTATTTTTCCATAATAAATTAGTTTTTAAATGATCAATAGTTTTAAAAAAAGACTATTTTAACTTTAAAGGATTTAAGTGTCAGTGGATATAAAATGAAGCTGTAAATAACTGAAAATATTTTTAAACAATATTAACCAAAAAGAGCTGTGAAAAACCACTTAATGGTCATTAATCTGAATGAGCAGGTTTTAAATCAGAAAGTGGCATTTAATTGACCCGTAATAACCGGCTTGTGGAATCTAAATTAAATCATTATCTGAGACAGTTCCAAAAAGATAGGGAGAGAGTTCTGAAAGATTTTTCAGAAAATATTAGTAAAGCCCAAGAAATAACAATGATAGTTAGATTCTAAACCAATCACT
Organism: Chinchilla lanigera; assembly: GCF_000276665.1. NCBI lineage: Eukaryota > Metazoa > Chordata > Mammalia > Rodentia > Chinchillidae > Chinchilla > Chinchilla lanigera. The sequence goes on from NW_004955455.1 coordinate 12,862,243, forward strand.
GAAGAAACCCATAGCCCTTGCATTAAGCACAAATCCAACATGGCTGAGTAAAAATTTACAAGCAATCGCTACATGGCAGGTGTGATGTAAGATAATGAAGGTGCAGATAAAGAACAAGAAGCCAGTATCTCTGTTTTCCCAGTCTCACAGCCTAACTACGAGCATTACCCAAAGACAATGAAAATGAGCCACATCTGCACTGCTGCATTTTCTGCTCACCATGTTAAGAAGTAAAAGAGGAAGAATTAAAATTAACTTCAGTATTTTTTTTCTGTATTGGAGATTGAATCCAGGGCCTTGCACTAGGCTACATCCCTCAGGTTTTTTATTTATTTACTTTTATTTTGAGACAGGGTCTTCTTAAGTCGCCCAAGTTGGCCTTGAACTTGTGATTCCCCTCTGCTAAGCCTCCTAAATAACTGGAATTACAGGCATGTGCCACCACACCCAGCTAATAAATTTCACTTAACCTAATATATCCCAAATATAATATAAACACATTACAATATTAAACATTATAGATGAGATAGTTACATGCTTGTATTCATGCTAAGACTTTAAAAGTCAGATTGCATTTTGTGGGGGGGTGGGTACCAGGAATCAAACTCAGGACATCATGCTTGCCAGGCAGGCACTTCGCCACTGAGCTAAATCCTCAGCCACAGATTGCATTTTATACACACAGCACATCTCAATTAAGGCAGAACCACTTGCACTATTCATGTATAACTTTAAATTGATTCATGTCTTGTTTAGAAAAAGTCTAACATATACAAGTATAAAAGCACTGTCCCTTGCCCTTATTATTGGTCAAATGCAGAAAACTAAATGCAATATACTAGATGCTGCAAAATGCTCTATAAATGAGCTGTCTACTGAAGACCTTCGCACTGGGACTTGTTTTCATGTTCAAAGGCAGACTGGCCGCCATTAGAGAGGTGTTAGAGATATATAAGCACCAAACACACACTTTCTGCCAGCCATCATCAACAGTAAGCATTTTTTTGTTTTGTTTTGTTTTTCTCTGGTACCGGGAACTGAACTCACGACCTGGCACTTGCCAGGCAGGCGCTTTTGCCGCTGAGCTAAATCTCCAACCCCTAACAGTAAGCATTTAAAGGGGAATGACAATGCAATTCTACTGTATTTGTTGTTCAGTGCTACCTAATGTCATTCCTTGTATAGCCAGTGGTACACACACCACATTGACCCAGAAGATTGTCCCTGAACTGGATGACTTCAAATCAGCCTCTCTAGCACCTCATGTGGCTCAGTCGCTGCAAAATGCATACCTCAGAGCTGAAAAGAGTGACTGGGAGAAAAGCAGTGTACACATGTTAAGAAGTAAAAGAGGAAGAATTAAAATTAACTTCAGTATTTTTTACTGAATGGTCAATGTAGTCACAATATACCTTTCATGGGAATGGTGGAGTCATCTTTTCATTGAAAGAAACAGGGGCTGGGGATTTAGCTCAGCGGCAAAGCACCTGCCTGGCAAGCACAACATCGTGAGTTCAGTTCCCGGTATCGGAGAAAAACCAAAAAAAAAAAAGAAAGAAAGAAAGAAACACACATTTGCAACATGTGCCTTACAGAAGGAGGCCAGGCAGGGGGGTTCTTTTATGAGCCAGTGAAAACACCACACTTGCATGTAAATCAGACCCCGGAAAACATCATGACCTTCAAAGCTAATCCTGTTTCCAAAGTAAGCACACTCATCTTCCCCTCTGTCCATTGTTCATGCTTTAGAGTATCCACAAGACTGAATCCAGTCTTAGTTACTTTTCTCTCATTGCTGAGACAAAGTACCCAACACCCAAAATTAAAGAAGGAAAGGTTTATTTAGCTCACTGTTTGTGGAGGTTTCAGTCCATGCTTGACTGGCTCCAAGGCAGGGTGGCTCATGGCAGAGGGTACCAGTTCACGGCAGCAGAAGATAGCAAAAGCAACAAGAGTAAAAGGGAAGAGCAGCAAGCAAGCCTCTTTCCCTCCCTTATGTTGTGTGCAAGCTACCCACCTCAGGGCGGGTGTAGCACTCACACCCATAATCCCAGCACTGGATCATGAATTCATTACAAACTCTAGAAGCCCACCCCATGACTGCTTGAGGCTTTGCGGAGGACATCTAGACACAAACCATAACAAATCCTAATGTAAACAAGTCTAGCTAGAAAGTGTTTTCCAAGGATGCAGCGCAGTGCAGTGGTTTAAAACTCAGCCTTTGGAATCCGACAACTGCAGGCTGACACCCTGGCTCCAGGCCCTCCAGATCTATGATGACAGGCAAGTGACTGGACCTGTCTGAACTTGTGTTGCTCATCAGTAAGAAGGGGATAGTAGTCCCTGCTGGTAGAATTACTGTGAGGATTAAGTAAGATCACATGCCTCAAATACTCTGCACAATCTTGACACTTAAAAAGCATTCAGTAAGTACCACTGCTGCTCTGATAAAACTCCCTGTACCAATCAGCATTCAGTGGGAGAAGCAAAACCACAGGAGACAGATAAACAGGTAGACAAAGGTTCATGTAGTTTATACTTGACATATATTTTATATGTATATATAATATACATTTAACTAAAAATGGAACATAAATATTATAATTATATAAATATATTTACAATAGAAGAAATATATAAATAATTATGCATTTACACATTAACATATACAGAGGAACTGGCTTTACCCCATTGTGGACACTAGTTAGCAGCCTGAGTGTGGCTGCTGCCTCCACATTTGACCCTATTGGAGCTTGACATCCTCAAGGCAGCAGTTGGGAAGGGGTCAGGGATGGTAGGTGGTGGCCACACTGCGCAGGAGCCTTGGACAAAGCATAGGGGTTCCAAGTTCCCGTGGTGACCAAAACTGGCTGCCCGTCCTACTAGCGCCCTGTCTCCTGTTGATAAACCTCTGATTCTGGTCATCTCTTGAGCCTCAGGTGCCTGGGGTACCTTTCCCAGCCTTGAATGCATGTGTGAGTCTTGACTGGCTTAAGGCATGCATGGTGAGTACATGTCCCTCTCCGGGGATTGCACAGTTTTAGGTGTGGGATATGACCCTGGCCAATAGCATTGGGGAAAAGACGGTTGCTGGGGCCTCTGGAAAATATTCACCTTACTGATGAAAGAGAGAAAGAAAGGAAAGAAAGAAAGAAAGAAAGAAAGAAAGAAAGAAAGAAAGAAAGAAAGAAAGAAAGAAAAGAAAAGAAAAGAAAAGAAAAGAAAAGAAAAGAAAAGAAAAGAAAAGAAAAGAAAAGAAAAAAAAGGAAAGAAAAGGAAAGGAAAGGAAAGGAAAGGAAAGGAAAGGAAAGGAAAGCAAAGCAAAGCAAAGCAAAGCAAAGCAAAGCAGAAAAAGAAGAGAAGAGAAGAGAAGAGAAGAGAAGAGAAGAGAAGAGAAGAGAAGAGAAGAGAAGAAAAACCAACAGGAGAAGATACAGCCTCAAATTCCTTTATCAGAATGACAGTGTGTGGAACTATGGAGGAAAAAACTTGACTTCTTGGTGACATCAAGTTGCTGAATTGGCCACTATAGAAACATCTCTCTCCCAAACTCTTGTGATGCAACACAATTTTTTCTTAATGCTTGAACCCTTTCCAGTGGGGATTTCTTTTATTTATAAGCCAAGGTATCACACTAATAGAGTCTTAGTTTCAACCCTGCTTAGATCCTATAGGTATATGATTCACTGGTCCTCAAATATGCCAACAATACCCTCAACCATGCCCTTATTCTGCCTAAGCGCACACCCTCCACACTCCCTTCCTTAGATTTCCAGCTGGCAAAATCCTTTTCACCCTTAAGAGATTAGGTTAAGTATTGCTTTTTCTCTGAGAGCTTCTTCAGTTGCCCTTGGTTCTAGGCCATGTTAATTACTCCCTCTTCCGTGCTCCCAAAAAATACTCCAAAATCACCAACCTCACCATTTTCTTCTGTGAACTTTATTGTGACTCTATCTCCTTGGCTGCATATTCCTCTACATCTTAGCCATCTCTGCATTCCCAGTGAAGATTGCTGAACTGAATCAATGTCTTAGTCATTGTCCATGACCTCCACACTTCCTGTCTTTACAAGAGAACATCAAGCCATCAACGCTATCCAAGAAGAACTCAGTCTAAAGACAGGAGGGACTCAGTGAGCTTCAGGCTCCCTAGCTCTGTAATAATTTTACTCAGATCCAGGTGTTGGCATCCAGTCATAAGAAGCAGAATAACAGAGATTGGTCAGCAGCTTCTTTCTGCTTGATAAGGATCCAGAGTTACATTCACTCCTGTATCCACTCACCCAATGCAGATTCACTCTACGTTTATCATTTTGTGCCTGGCATATGCTCGGCACTGGAGGTAACAGGACAATCAGCCATGCCTCAATGGAACTCAACCCTTAACAGGAAAAGACCAGCAAAAAGGCCTATGACACATGCCGCAAATGCTAGAGAGACCATGAAAGCAAAGGTCTGATTCAGGCATGAGAAGTCAAGAGATTCCTCCAAGAGTAATGCTGCACAAGGTAACACCTAAACCGGAGCAGGGTGAGGTCACACAATATTTCCAGTAGAGGGAAGAACATGTGCAAAAGCTCAGATATAAGAAGAATTACAAAATTCAGTTTATCTAGAATAGAGCAAAAGGTATCTGAGAAGGTAGTCAGTGTGAAGTGCATGGCAAAGGCAGAGTAAAACATTTGGAATTTATCCTGAATGTAATACAGAGCCATTGAAGGTTTTAGGCAGCAGAGCAGCAGTCAGATTCTCCTGTTAGCTGCCTCTGATGTAGTGGAGATAGGCTTGAGTTAGACTGGAGGCAGGAATACTAATTAAATTGAAGGCAATGGTGGCTTAAACCTGGAAAAGATTTGGAGGTGGAAAGAATAAAAGCACATCTGTCAGAATTCAGGAAAGTACTGAGCTCTCAGTCATTTCTCCAGCCTGGGTGGAAAAACACAGACATATTCTCTCTCTCTCTCTCTCTCTCTCTCTCTCTCTCTCTCTCTCTCTCTCTCTCTCTCTCTCT
>NW_004955455.1:12867352-12911668 GCF_000276665.1 Chinchilla lanigera
TCTCTCTCTCTCTCTCTCTCTCTCTCTCTCTCTCTCTTTCTTGCTCTCACTCTTGCTCTCACTCTCGCTCTCTCTCTGTCTCACACACACACACACGCACACACACACATCCAAACATACAAGATCTTAACACACTAATAATGGATATTATTCAAGTAGTGTCTGCAGAATCGTGCCATATGTTCTGTGGGGCAAAGACAGACAAAATTACTTGATCCAGTAGGTTGGAGAAGTGCTGTGTTAGCCAAAGTTAAGCACATATCACTATTGCAGGATAGCTCAGAACCCTTCCTACGCTACTAAGAAATTTCTAAAAAAGAAAGTACAATATGACATGTTTTTGCAAACTTAGCTGAACAGGAATGGATTCTCCCTCAGCCTTCCCCATCATAGCAACTGATTCCTTCTTTTGTTCTTGTTTCCCCAACTCAGTCCAGTGAATTAACCAGCCAGTCCTATTGACTCTACTTTCAAAACAGATGCCAAATGCAACCCCTTCTATTGCCGCCCCACTTCTATTGCCACCACCTGCTTCAAACCATCATCATGTCTCACCTAGATGGTTCCAACACCTCCTAACTCAGCCCCAGGCTTCCATGCCAGCCCCCTACAGTCTATTCTCCCAATAGCAGCCAGAGTAATCAAAAATGTAAGTTGGATCCTGTCCCCTCACTTGTAAGCTCATCCAACAGCTTCCTCTTTCACTCAGAGTAGCATTCAAATGCCTCATCTCAGCTACGCGGGATGGGATGGTCTGGCCCTGGCCCACCCCTCTGGCCCTCTTCTGACTTCATCCACTGTAAGCCACATTGCTCCACTGCTCCTTAAACCCACCCAGCTCGGTCCCAGCTCAAGACTATATAGTACAGTCCCCTCTGCTAGGAACACTACTCCTCCCGATCTACACATGACTTGCTGCTTCGCCTTGCTTAGGCCACCATGGATAAAGGGGCTTGGCCTCATTTTTCAAAGTGCTCCAGCATCTGCAATAATGCCAGGCACGTGGCAGGAGCTGAAAAAGGAAGGAAGGAAGGAATTTATATGTGAGTGACAAGACACCAAAGCACTCACTCTCCAGGAGCACATTTGGCTGAACAAGTATGATGAAATTCTCCTCCTCTTGCTGCCTCCCAGAAGAGAACAAGAAAATCCCTCTCAGAAAACAGTTACCATCTTGCTCTGCTGTGCTGAATCTACTGCAGAGGGGAGGGACAGGGGACAAAACCCAAATTCTGCGGGTTAATTCAAAGCTCCAGTATCTACTGGCAAGTGATAGTTGCTACGTAACCATCCTCTCTGTCTCTAGCATCGAGTTCCAAAATATTTGAGGGAGAGACAGGAAGAAAGAACTTGCCCTCCAAGTGGAAAAGTCTTGCTCCTTGTGCCTGGAAAGTCTAATCCTTGGCTCTAATTGCTCCATGTGACCTTTAGTCTTTTCCAGATCACTTCTAAAACCCCAGCATACTGCTAAACCTATAGGAGCCCTGAGGAAGACAAAACTGGGATCTTCAAGGAGTTCTGGGGCTGGATCCTGAATGAACCAGGATTGATTTACACCAAAGTTCAAATCCCAACACAGTCTAATCTGATCCACACACAATCTCTTCTGCCCTGCAGGTGATCTCTGGCTGATAAAGGTACCTGAGGCCGATTAGGTACTTTTACACCTCCATTTATTTATCCATAATAAAAAGGCTATTAATCCCTACCTAGTCATTGCAAGAATTAAACACACATTAAATGTACTTAGCACAGATTCTGGCACACAAGTGCCCAAATGATTAACTGTTACATTAATAATGATGAATGGCTTCCAACTAACTCTCCCAGCCTTGGTTTCCATGCTTTAACAGAGGGCAGGGACCAAAACTGCATCTGTTTGTTATAATGATTAGATCAGTAGTTCTCAGTCTTTGCTGCATCTTAAAATCACCTGGGGAGAGAAATTGTGAAGCTTCTGATGCTAAGGCTCCCTGCCCAGTCAGACAAATCGCATAATCTCTGGGCATGAGACCCATGCTTAAGTATTTTTCAGCTCCCTAGATGATCCAGCATGCAGCCAAGATTGAGCGCCAGTGAATTAAGTGAAATTACATTTGTAAACCCCCAGAAGGTACTAACTTCCCTTACTCCTAACCCTAAAGCAAGTCTCTTGTATGATCTGAGACCTTTGCCACATCTATGATGATATAAACAGAAATGACAAAGTTTTTTGAAAATCAAGTAATATGCAACTTCACAGACCAAGATACGTGATGCAAAGCATATGCAATCAAAAGTTAATTATGCAAATGATCTTGTGGCCCTTCTACTTCCTAAGCTTTGATAAGGCCCTGGGATGATTTTGGTTGAAATACCTGCCTTAAATGATAGATACACAGAGAGAAAGTTACTGTCTCCGCAGCAGATGTTCCCCAAACAAGGTAGCTCACCCGGGAATGAGGGAAACAAGCAGCCCAGCAGAAAGAAAAAGGGCTTGTTTTTGCACTAATCAAGAAGCAGGCGATCTTAATGTAGAGTTTAATTATCTCAAGACTAGAGGCTACTTCTTCATGTTTCAAGAAACATATTGGAAAGTCCAGGTGCAGGAGTAGGGTAAATTATTAATACCAATAGCACAAGGCAGTTTTGCCTTGCTTTTCATCTATGGCTTTGAAAGCACTTTATAAATACTGGTTAATTAAGCCACCCAGCCCTTGCAATGAATATGTCATATCCCCATCCCTCTGATGGGAAAAATCACCCTCGCTGGAGGACAACACTAGTCAATGATGCCAGTCAGTGAGTGAATGTGTTGGAAGCATAGGGCCTAGCACTGAGTAGCAGGTGGTTATTGTTATTAAGGGAGTGGGGATGGAAGGGATGCTCGGTAACTTTCACAGATGAATCTACCCTTGTGTTGGAAAAGCAAGACTTATTTGCTGTGTACATTCATTCTTTCAGCAGGCACTTCTTGAGTGCTTACTGTGGGCTCTGAGCTTGGAAATGAAATGGTAGATTCCTAAAGACAGGAATTGTGTCTCAGTCACAGCTGCATGTGTAGGGACCAGAACAGTTGCTGGGACATAGTGAGTAATCAAATAGACTTTAGTTTAAAAACAAAGTGAATAAAGATGAGTAAGATAAACACACAGAGCCTACAACGGGGGTAGTAAGACCCCTGCTGCAGGTCCATTCCCCTTCCCTCAATAACAACAGTAACACCAGCTGCCCTGTGCTTTAGACACAATCACTCACTGACTTCTCAAAGCCATCAGAGCCAAGGGTGCTTATTCCCACTGGAGACAAAAGAAACTGTGACTTGAAGAGGCATTGATGAGAGATGACACAGAACAGTGATTGCAAAATATGAACTCCAGAGTCCAGCAGTCACTGGTGGGAGTCCCAGCTCTGCTCTCACCAGCTCACAATATGTGTGAAGCAGGTTCACTGTGCTCTGGCTACCACTTGCTGGCGTCTGGTGAAATACAACACACACATGAAGTCACATGCATTGCGAGTTTATTAATTACAGGTAGGTAGCAAGGGACAAAGGAAGTCTGGAATCATTATAAGCTGGGCTCTCAAGGCTCAGCATAGCTGCCCAGGGCAGGTGGACCCCCATTTGCACCACAGCTGAGGTACCACCCCGAAAGCATCCTGCCCTGGATTTTAGACCCAGGAGCCACTTAACGTGCTGGGTTAAAGCACTGAATGACATCCTGTTTCTAGGAGGGACTGAAATAGTCCCAGCTGGTCCAGCCAGTCCCTCTTTATCCCAACACAGTCTACAGTTGTTCTTAAGAAGTGCAAGGGAGGGGGTGGGAAGAACTGGGCTGGTCGCAAGCCCACCTGGAGAACTTCCTGCAGCATGGGACAATTTTCCTGGCTTCTCTTAATCTTTAACATTCTCATTTGTAAAATGTCTCATCCTAAGAGCATCATCTGAGAATTAAATGAGATGACATAAGGCTCATGCTTAGAGCAATACCCAGGATACACCAAATACACAGTGTCAGATACTGCTATCACCGCAGTATCACTCAAGGCCATGCCAATACTCCAACCACTGTGATCTTTCCACAACTAACAACTCAACTTCTCTTCTTGGCAAATATTCCCACATGTCAGGATCATCCATAATACCCCTTCTTCAAAGAATAGCTCTTCCTGTATCCTCTTTGGTTGCCTTCTAGCCATCCTCCCTCTGCATTCTTATTCTGTCGAATCCAGTACATCTCACCCTGAAGGTCTTGACATCACTGACATTTTCCCCTAAGCACATAGAGCATTCACAGTTTTGCCAAGAGTCATTCCTTAGCTCACTGTCTATGAAAACATGGATCTGAGTTCAAACTGAACCCTTTACATACTTACTTGCTGGAAGTAACAGTAGCAGCTGTTTCTCAGGTTTGTTGCAAGGTATAAATGCAGTGAATTGTGGACAGGCCATGGCATGCTGGGAGCGCAGAATAAACACTTGATAAGTATGAATTTATAGTGACTATTCTCAACTAAGTGTTCTCAATCAAGGGTAAATCTCGACCCCTAGGTAGGGTGGAGCCAGATTTGGCAAAATATCAGGGTACTCAGCACAAGCAATAGAGCATATATACATATATATCTTTTTTTTTTTTCTTTTTTCTGTACTAGTGATGGAACCTAGGGCCTTACACTGAGTTGCATTCCTAGCCTTTTATTTTATTTTATTTTATTTTTGAGACAAAGTCCCACTGAATTTCCCAGATTGGCCTCAAACTTGTGACCTTCCTACCTCAGCCCCCTGAAATAATTTTTAGTAGAAGTATGTTCTACGTAATATTTACAATACACCACAATAGTTGTTTATCTGAAATTCATAAACTGGAAGACCTGCATTTTATCTTGAGACCATATCCAGGAGATATTTGGCAATGTCCGAGTTGCTGTAGCTGATGCAGGGTAATCTGGCTTCTAATGAGTAGAGGCCAGGTACACTGCTAAACCTTCATCAATGCACTGGAAAATCTTCCATGACAAAGAATTATCCAACACAACACATTAATAGTGCTGAGATTGAGAAATCCTGCAATAAGCAATAAATCATAATTATATTGAGGGGGAAATGTTTTATATCCCATCATAGGTTGAATTTCATCTCTCAAAAAAGACACATCGAAAACTTAAGCCCCAATACCTATGAGTGTGAACATATATGGAAATGAAGTCACTGCAGACACAAGTAAGAATCTCCGGATGAGATCATACTGATGTTAGAGCAGGCCTGTCCTCCTTCCTCCCGGAAGGAGCAGAGGATGGGAGACACAGAGAGCAGGCCACATGATGATAGAGACAGACACTGGGGTCATGGAGATCCATGCCATGGGTTGTCAGCAATCACCAGAAACTTGAGAGGGGCATGGGACAGATTCCCCCTCAGAACCTCCAGAGGGAACCTACTCTACCAACAGCTTAACTTCACACTTCCAGACTTCAGGGTGGCAAAAGGGTGAATTTCCACTGTGTTAAAAATCCAAATTTTTAGTCATTTGTTATGGGAGCTCTGGGAAACGAATATAAGCCTCTATAAGTTTCAACTCAAGAATTTCCTTTCTCTTTCTTTCCTTTTTTAATAGCAATTATTATAAAATGCCTCAAGCCTGCAAAAAAAGATAGGGATTAATGAGCATTATGAGCTCATCACCATCATGGCAAATGAAGTTTACGTATACTAATGAGACCACAAAGGTTCTCCCACCCCACTCCACGCTCTCCTCAAAGAGGCAAACACTCTCTTGAATTTGGTGTTAATCATCTCCTTGAGAGTTTTTCTATCTTCACTGCATATATATATGAATTTCTACGTGATAAACAGAATTTTTGCCTCTCTCTAAATTGTATATAAATGGTACCCAATACATGTATACCTCAGCAACTTGTATTTTTATTCAACATTGTTATTGAACTAGATGCTGATTCATGTGGCTCTGATTCATTGGATTTCACTGTTCTCCTGTGTGTGTACATCACAGATCTATTGACATGCTCTCCTGTGGGTAGACATTTCAAGTTATTGGTTTTGTTTTGCTTTTTTTCATTTTTTAGTATTATAAACAATGCATCAGTGAAATTTCATATCTCCTGGTCTGCATTGTCCTGTCTGCATTGTCTCCAGGGCTCTTTTTGTTAAAAGTGTGGCTTGAGAACCACTGGTGAATAACGAAATCATTCTGGTGGCTTTGTGGTCAGCGTAGCTTTTTGTGTGTGTGTGAAAGAGAAGATAAAATATATGAATGCATTATATACTAAGTATTGCCTCATAAAACCTCTGTTTCAATTATAGATAAGTGTATGCTGGATTGCAATATAGAAGGTATTTCTTACTGGCAGTTGTAGCCAAAATTTAAAGTAAAAAGTTTAGAAAACAGTTCTCTAGAGCCACACTGCTGAAAGCATTGTCAGAGGACCAGGAGCAGCAGGACCACAGGAAGCAGGTGGAGATGCAGAATCTTGGTGTTATGGTCTGTGTCTGGATGTCCCCTCAAAGCCTCATGCAGTCATGGGGTGGGCCTTTAGAATTTATGAATGACCCATGATCCAGTGCGGGGATTATGGGTGTGAGTGCTACATCCCCCTTGGGGCGGATAGTTTGCATATGTAAGGGAGAGAAAGAGGCTGCTTTCCACCACTCCTCCCTTTTGGTCTTGTTGCTTTTACTGTCTTCTGCCGCCCTCTGCTGCCTTCTGCTATGTGCCACTCTGCCTTGGAGCCAGCTGATTTTAGACTGGAACTTCCACAAACTGTGAGCTAAATAAACCTTTCCTTCCTTAATTCTGGGCATCAGGTATTCTGTCTCAGCAATGAGAAAAAAGTAACTAAGACACTTAGGTTCCATCTCAGATGGGCTGAGTGCAAGTCTGTTTTAATCAGAGTCCCAGATTTCTCATTTGCCCATTAACATGTGCAAAGCAGTTCTCTAGCGGTATAACAAGTGGAATCACCTGCCATAAAAATGCCCATGTTTTTCTCATATTGCTAGGTAACACCAAAGTGCTATCCCAAGTGGTTATACCAAAGATTTCCTTTAAAGATCTGCCTCCCATGTTAGAGTTTGTAGTAAGATGTCATTTGATAGAAGCATTCTGCAGCCACAAATTTTTTAAAAACACCATTTTTAAAAATCAGTCCTTCCCAAAGCAAGGGGAAGCTGGAGAGAAAAAGCTACAAAGAATGGCTTTCACCCCAGATAGCTCACTTGAGATGTTAGTAAGAATTGCCTCCTCAGTACTCTATAGCCATGATGAGGAGGAGGCCAAGGAGAGAAAACAAAGAGACTGAGAAAAAGCAGCTGCTTTTGCTGCACCACTAAGAGAAACAGATCCCAGGTCTGATTCCCAGGGCTCCAAGAAGAACTCGACAACTGCATTCATCTGCTACCACTGTTAAAAGCCAGGCCACCTCAAGAGGAACTGCCCTAACAGGCCCCATGGGCCATGCCCTGGATGCAAAGGAGACCACTGGAGATCAGTCTGCCCTCTGAGGTGGAGGCCCCAGAGCTCAGACCCATGCTACCAGTTAGTCCAACAGGAATGAGAGGGCTTGGGGCATGGTCTGCCTTCTCCCTCTGGCCAGACCGTCATCTCCATCGAGGAGCCCTGGGTAATCATGACTATGGAGGAACAAGAAAACAGCCTGTTGCTAGACACAGGTGCAAGTCTCTCGGTCCTTCTTTTCAATCCTGCCCTTCCTTCCAGCCATCATACCTCAGTGAAAGGAGTCACTGGTGAGGAGGTAATATGCTATTTTTGACAACCCTTTAGGTGTAACTACTTAATAGGTCCCTCTTGCATATTTCTGTCTTCCTGAGAAACCACTCTGAAGATACCACCACGTATTACAGCTGCATTGATATTTTCCTACTAATCTATCCATAACTGTGTAAAGTTTGTAATGTTCCTATCCTATTTCATAAATGGATGTATGTTTATTATTATGTGTTTCCTACAACAACCATTGAGAATAGTTAATGATTTTTCAATAGGTCACTCATGTATAGCTCTATTTATTTTCTTTAGAAGCCACTTTGAAGATACCAAAGTATAGTACAACAACTCTTGATAATCTCCTACCTCTTTTGTCTGTAACTCACTATTATTTGTCTATTTGTTTTCCTGAGAAACTATTTTGTAGACAATAATATGTAAAATGATAACCATTGATAATTTCCTACCATTTTGTCTGTAATTTGCTAAGTCCCCCCTATTATTATGTTATCCTTCTTTTATTCTTTAAAATAAAAAATAAAAAAAAAATTAAAAATTAAAAATTAAAAATCAGTCCTTTACTGCTTTCTTGTGACTATGTCATTATCCATCCCTCTCTCTAAACAGCAAGGGAAGTGTGTGCTAAACAAGACCTCTCTTCTAGAAGAATGAGGCTTCACCCCAAGAAAGTAAAAGAAACAGCTGTTATCACATGGAACCACCTGAGAGGCTCAAGCACCATGTCCCAGAGAGCACCCAGCCCCTGAAAATGCAATACTCCTCCTTGGCAGCTGCTGGCTTTCTTGGGGCAGAGAGCATCCAGCAGCCTTTCCAGTGAAGCTGACATTGTTTCCAGGCTAGAGCAGCCCCACTCCTGGATGCAAAGTTTAATTTGATTTTTTCACTTGAGTAACCAAGGCATTTCTGACACACTGCTTCTGTGAGGTCCTGGCACTGTGCTAGCAGAGCCATTTCCTCAGGCCTCCTCTCTTCATGCTGGCTCCTGCTTCCTTTTCTAGGGACTTCTATGCTTGGTCTCTGACTCACTACCCTGCATCCACTCCCTTATGCTGTGTCAAAGTAATAACACACCTCTGTGCTGGGAGCCGCCATCTACTGAGGATCTACTGTGGGCCTGCAGCTGTTCTGGGGACACAACACAGACATCATCATCCCCATTTTATGGCTAAGATCATCACTGTAAGATGCAATCCATCACACTAATGACATGGGGGTGGGTTTTTAAATCAGTGGCGTCTCATTGTCACGTGGATATACTGGATAGCCTTTGTGATATCATGGCCAAACCTGGTCATTTTGCCAGTGACCTCTATGGCAACTGCACCCTCTGGACCCTGCAGTTGGCAAGTCATATCAGTTCCATGAAAGCAAAGGCTATACATATCCTGCTTGTTGCCTGAGACCTTCCTCTGACATTTTCTGATAACACCAAGAAAGTACCAAGTTAAAACTTGCAGAATGCATGTCAGAGACTTGAATAAAACCCCTTGGGGCCAATAACAGGGGCCCCACTTGAGAAATGCTACATTACCACCTCCTTTGATGACATGATCCAGTTATACTACTGATTAACAAACCTCCCCCCAACAGTAGCTTCTAACAATGGCAATCATTGATATCACTCCTGATGCTGTGGGTTAACAAGGCTCAGCCACAAAGCCTTAGTTTGGGGTCTCTTATGTGGTTGCAATCAGTGTGACAGGGGCTTGGATCACCTCAAAGTTTTCTCCGTCCATATGTCTGGCACCTGGGCTGGGAAGACTCTGATAACTGAGAGCCGGAAGAGCAGGGACTCCTTGGGCATCTCTCATCTAAGTGGTCCCTCTACAAGGTCTCTTCAGGGTAACATACTTCTTACTGGGTGACTGAAGGTACACAGAGTGAGTGAAGCAACAGAAACTGGCAAAGACTTTACTCTCCATTCTAACTTCACCTCAAAATCACACACTGTCACCTCCACTGCATCTGTTCATCAAGGCATTCACAAGGGCCCACCCAGACAGAAGAGCGAGAAATAGAAAAGGCACCTCTTGATTACACGAATGTGAATGAATGTGCAAGTATTTTTAAAGCCACTATAGTCATGGCACAAATTATATACGTTCATCAAACAGGCAATAAATACATACCCATTCCCAAACACTCAAAAATCTCATCTACAGCACCATCAGCTTCAGTTCCAGGATCCTGTTGTCTAAATCAAGTCCAAGTGTGGTCAGGCTCCTTGACAGAAATGCTGCAAGCCCGGCTCCTTGAGTACAGTTTCTCTTCATCTGAAACCCTGTGAGCTCAAAAGATGAAATATCTTCCCCAACACATTGAGTCTGTCACAGTGATACCCACACACTGCAATAGACATTTAAAGCAGGGAGATGGGAATCACTCGTGATCCATAGCAATTCTGAAACCCCGCAGGCCATGCGTTGATTAGTTAGAGCTCACTCCAACCACCTGGGAATGACTCTCCACAGCTCTGGGTTCTCTACCCTGGCTCTGGGTTCTACCTCCTGAATCATCCTCCCATTTATTTAAGAAATGGTCAGTGTCCACAGTGGAGTAGATTTGTTTGTTTGTTTGCATTTTTTTTTTTTTTTTTGCCTGCTTCTTCCCTGTTCTAGTTTGAAAAATCAACCACTTCTTTATGCTTTGTATTGTCTTATGGAGAACCACTCAGACTGCTTCAAAGCTCAGGGGCATCTAAGGACACCTGAGGACATGACTCCACTTGTCTAGTGCAGGCACACAGTGGGGTACTGTTATGTAACCTTGACTTAGCACAGGTAAACAAACACGTGCTGGTTATAGCACTATGTAAGAATGTAAATATGAGATAACAACCTGTATAAGAATTATACAATAGTTGGGGATATAGCTCAGTGATGCCCACACACTGCAATAGACAAGTGCAAGGTCTGGCAAGTGCAAGGTCCTGAGTTCAATTCCTGGACCAAAAAAATAAGGAATCAAACAATAAAAATACAGGCAGCTCTTGCTCTTGCACCCTTGTGCTCTGCTTTGCTCCGTGCTGCCTGCTGCTGTTGCTGATGTCTTACACACGTGTGTTCTGTAACCTTGGGACCTCACCCTCAAAAGTCTCACTTGGGCCCTCCAACTGGGCTGAAATGTCTCTGTTCTCTTTCATCTAAACTGGGATTTTTTCCATTAGTAAAATCATCTTTAAAACTTTGTGAGCTTCCTATTTATCTTAGCAGGGTTCGCTCCACGGAATAAAATCACAAATATCTTCAAAGTAAATCCTTCCTTACTGTGTTCTCTCTGAGATTGCTGAGGACCAATACCTTTAAAATCCTGAGGTGCTCTAGTGTTTGAAAGAGAGGATTTATGGGAGATGCATGGAAGATCCTGAAGGGCCTTTTGCCAGTTCAAAAGGTGCCCTCCTCATCTTTTTGAATTCCTAACAAAGGATCATATAATCCTACCCTAGATGTGATCTTTGGCCCTGAGGCCCTTTTTAATTTGACAGATCTTTGCCATCCATAAACTCAGCTAGCTTTGTTTCCTTTGTATTGACTCCAGGTTTTTATTTAAATTAAATCACCTTTTCTATAATTAAGTTTATTGGTACAGTTTAGATATGCATAATTATCATATTCATCATAAAGAATCTGTACCTTTACATGATATATCTTAGTTCCCCCCTTTTTTCCTATTCCCCTCCTCTCTCTTCAACCCCAAAATTAAATCATCATTTTAACTTATCATCTACCTCTTTGGTCTTACCACATAAAGCTATAAGCAACAACTTGGTAGTTTTGACATTTTTCCTGGAAATACCCTTTCCAAATGTACCCATTCATGAGGAATATATTCTGCTTTCTCTACCACCATAGACACTCCTGGTGCTAAACTTTCTCACACTTATAGAACAAGAGTCCCCATACCTCCACTTCTGGTAACATTTTCTGTCTCTTTCTGAAGCCCTCACCAGCCTCCTCAGGGGCCACCAGGCTTCCACTAAAAGTATCAAGACTCATCTTTTGTTATTTGTTTAGCTTATGTCCCTCAGGGAGGAAGAATTTTGTCCATTTTATTCATAGTGTCATCCTTTATTGGTTAGATCTTCATCTGGCATATTGAAAACACTCTAAATATTAGTTGATAGCTGGGCATGTGGCATATTGCCTATAATCCCAGCACTCGGGAGGTTGAAAGAGGATGATTGAGGCCAGCCTGGGCTACATGGTGAGTTCAAAACCAGCTTGAATTACATAGCAAGACCCTATTTCACAAAAATAAATAAATAAATAAATGTAGATTGAGGGAATGTATGAGCAATAATTTGTGCAGGCATTAAATGTTAAAGCTGGGAATAAAACCTAAGGAAAATCATGGACCATCCAAAATCCAGGCACTTAACCATATTGCCTCTTGTCTTAGCAGAAGCTTGACTGGTAAAACTGACCAATTCACCTCCATGAGTGACCTTCACTTTGTGGGAAGGAGGGGTGAAGATAATGAATGAGTAGGACAAAAGTCCCCACCTACCAGCAGCAGCCCAAACTCTTTACCATTGATCAGAAGACCCCTCTATGACTTGACCCCATACAAGACCTCTTGCATCCTCTGTCATGACTCTTTACCTAGGTCTCCTCCTTGGACTCACAGGACTTTCCCCCCACTCGCATTAAAAGTTACAGAAAACCCAAGCTCCAGTATCTCATTGCAATATGGTACAGATCATAGTGCCCAGTCCACAGAATTGGTAAGTAAAGAGATTAGCATAGTGTCTTGCACATGTAATCCCTCAAAAAATCTTAGTCAGATAATGTTAGTTTTTTATAGGTGCAGAAGCTGAGGCATAGAGAGATAAAAGCACTTGCCTGACTTACACGGTGCGGAGGTAGCAGAGCAAAGACTAGCTCACCTAATCCCTGACTTCTAAATGGGGACTTCTCTGCTGTCCCCATGTAGCCACACAAACAGATGACATCAAGTCCTGGAACTGGGCTTGCTGCATTCAAGGAAACAATAAAGAAAGAGCATGCACCTCTTCAGGATACCTTTGCAAAAGAGACCTAGATCACGCTGATGGATGTGCCCAGCCAGGCACATGGATTCCTCAGAGGCTCCCCGCAACTCTGTCCCTGCACTGGTCAAGGTTTTACTAGAAAAACAGACATAATACAAATAATACAAGTGTATAATAAATTACAAGGTTGGCTTACAATGGTCAGCCACGGAGTTGGATGAGGAAGCGTGCAGAGGGTGTCTGCACACAGGAGACTAAAGGTTTCAGTCCAAGGTCTGGAGTTCACTGCAGTGTCCCATGCAAGTCTGTATCAGGAGGCTGATGGGTCCATGCTGGAAGGCTGAAGTGTCTATGCTGAAAGGCTGAAGGGTGTGAGGCTGAAGCCAAACAATCTGCACTAGAGGCCAAGAGATGACTTCTAAGCTGAAGGCGAAGACTAGATCTCCTCCAAAGAAAAGAATCAAGTCCATCCTTCCTCATTTCCCCTTTACACTGTCCAGTCAACAAGCAGCCCTACAATGGGTCCTCTACACCCTAGGGTATAGAATTGCTGAGCCCACTTAGTTGCTTCTAAACTTCTCAAGTTGATGCAATCAATCAACCATTACAATCCACCCCTTGTCAACCAGGTACCAGGCACAAAGTCACACTCATAATTATGCCTACATACAAACAGAAACACACTAATTCCTTCACTAGAATATAAGGTCATTTTCTTGGATGATGTTTATTCTTATTATTTCATAACTTGAACATTATAACACAGGTTTAACAATCTTTAGGAACCAGTATTAAGTTTATCAATATTGTGTTACATTAGAAATATATTAGGGGAGAAATAGTACAAGTACAATCCTCTTTTCCGTAGCCGATCACAGGTTCGTATTTGGTATTTAAACTATCTTTTTCCACTACCAATTCTGTATTCCCTTGGCCTTCAGCAAGCACCTCAGCAGGTCTTGTTTCTTTCCCTGGTGGAATGACCTATACCTTCATTCCTGAAGGCTCTGGGCCGTTTGTCATTCTGCCTGCACTTGGTTGTTGTAGTCTCCCATTGAATTTAATAACAGAGCATGGTAACACTAACAGGTGCCCCTGGGGATCTCCTGCACTCCACGTATGTTCTTCCTTTCCTTTACTGTGGAGTAGTAGTCCAATTTCCCTTTGACAGTCTGGGTCAATCACCCCTGACAACACTGTGATCCCTTTTCAGCTATTTCCTCAGAGGCATGAGGAGACCAAAATGACCAGGGGGAAATCTTAGTTTCCAGTTCAGTGGTATCACTGTTATGCTTCCTGGTACAAGCCTTCCCCCCTCTGGAACTAAGACTTGTAAGCCAGCAGAACATAAGGTTGTGGGAACAGGAGCAAAAAATTTGCTAGTGGATCACTGGAGCTAATGGTGAATGGTATCATCCCTACTTCCACACCTTGATTCCTGGACCCATGAATCCTGGCTCTAGGAGTCACAGTATCATATAGTGGATACTGATTCAAAGCATATACAGCCTTCTGAAGTACCATACCCCAGCTCTGCAAGCTATTGCCACCTAGCTGGCACTGTAACTATATCTTCAAAAGGCCATTCCATCTTTTTATCAATCCAGCTGCTTCTGGATGGTGAGGAACATGGTAAGACCAGTGAATTCCATGAACTTGAGCCCACTGCCTCACTTATTTGGCTATAAAATGTGTCCCTTGACCATAAGTGATACTATATGAAATTCCATGACAGTGGATAAGGCATTCTATGAGTCCACAGACAGTAGTTTTGGTAGAAGCATTACACGCAGCGAAGGCAAATCCATATCTAGAATATGTGTCTATGCCAGCGAGGACACAGCACAGTCCCTGCCATGATGGAAGTGGTCAAATATAATCAACCTGCTACTACCAGGTTGCAGATTGATCATTCCACTTCTGGCACCAGTCTTGTTATACTCAGGGATTGCAAGAAAATAGATTTAATACAGGACACATAATTTATAGGATTATTTTATATTATGCACCCAAAAAGTCAAATGCAGAAGAATGCAAAAGATCTTTCCATGCACTAGAGACACAAAGAACCCAGCTAAGAGCAATGTCCTCCAGGAGTCCTACAGTCCACAACAATGTCCCATGCAAGTCTGTGTCAAGGATCTGCACTGGCCCAAAGGTTAGTGGTGGAAGCTAGAAAGTCTGCACCAGCAGGATGAAGGATCTGCACCAGCAGGCTGAGGGATCTGCAATGGGGCCTGAAAGCAATGCTCAAAGTAAGGCCCAGTGCTGCCCTGAAGAGAACTGCAGCCATCCTCAGGGAGGACATGAGCTCCTCTAACAGTGAGAAGAGCTGAGTTCATATCAGGAAAACCAGCACGACAAGCTTCTCCAGGAGAATCAACAGCATACCATTTTCCCCTCTAGTTCTCCTTTTATGCTGTTGGCAACAATCCTTGGGTGGGCCTTCCACACCAAGAACCACACTGATTCAGTTCAGCTGGGTGTTACAAGTTAATCCACCACAGTCTCCAAAGCTGTCCAAGCTACCATGCCTATCAGTGAGATCACTTCCTACCCAAGCACAGTCTTTTATCAATTCTTTCAACTGTCTCTTCTTTCATTACTGAGGTTTTTAACACTTCCCCAAAGTCCATACTGTGCTTTTTTTTCAGTTGTGCCATGAAGGTTGGACTATAACTGTAGTGGTTTTGTTAAAAGTAGCACTATACAGAAGGCATGAGGTCACTCACCTCTGAATTGGGAGGATAATAGGAAGATTTAATTTAAAGAAAAGCCACCCAGTGCCTACTCTGGCTGGGCATCAGATGGACCACAGAGCATGATGTCTACCATAGAGCAAATATTCAAAGTCTTCATTGAGACAGTATAATCCATGCATTCCTTCAAGAGAAAACAAACTCAAAAATACATCATGTTGACAGTGTAGAGGAGGGGCCACTTAATTGTACCCAAAGGAAACATCATGCCACACAGAAGAAACAGCCAATGCAGAGGCCTTTTCACACCCAATCAGCTATGATAGGAGGCAAATGGTGGGGGGGGTGCCCCCCTGGTCTGCAAATAGATGAGGAAACTGAGCCTCAGAGTTATATTTCTTGTCCAAAGTTCCATATCTAACAACTAGCAGCCTAGAAGTAGAAGCAATCCCTTCAAATCCTGAATCAAGACTCATTTCCAATAAGTGGATCACTATCTATTAGATCACTACTTATTGGTATATCACTTATGAGATCCAGTAACATATTCTCTTATTGAATCAGCTACTTGGAGTGGCAGTCAAAAACTCAGACTCTGGAATCAGACTGAACTGGTTTCCAGTCACCGTCTTGTCACTTACTAGTTGTGTAGTCTTAAGAAAATAATTTTCTCTGTTTAGGTCTCTGCTTTTTATCTGTAAATGGAGAACAATAACAACATCAATTCCTAATGGACCTCCCATCTTTTATCTCTCCTTCCTAGGACACAGATCCCGTCTACTAGCAAGAATGTATAGAGTTTTCACTTGGGAAACAAATGAAGTTAACTCCACCCCCAACTCCAGAAGTGGGCGCATGACCAAAGCTTAACCAATCAGAGCGCTCCTTGCCCAGCCTTGGTGTTTGGTTCAGAGGTGAACACAGGATCCGAGCTGGAGATGCAGTTATAATATGAACCACTAGGAAAGACAACCATTCTACCCAGTAAGGTTGCTGAGCAGGTCGCTGGTACCCCTGTAACTACTAGACACTACTGAAGGGTGAAGGGATAAGAACCTGCTTGAGGGTGAAGCCAAGCTAGAAGACAGCAGAATAGGAAGAAAAAGACAAGATTTAAATGATATAATTTGACTTTTGAAACCAGCTATGCTTAGTTTCCCTGCATTTACCATTTCATGGGCCAATATACGTCTTGCCCCAAGATGTTTGGCTTGAGTTTCTATTACTTATACCCAAAAGATTCCCAAAATGCCAGTTGCGATGACTCTTGAATGTGATGCCATGAGATGATGCTTATAGAGCACTTAGCACAGAGCCTGCCACCTAATAAGGGCTCAATATATGACTTCTTATTTTTATTATCCCTGGCCTGACCCGCCTCATTACTCTCAAAATAATTAGCAGAGCAAGTGGCCATGATGCTGAGAATGGAGCTGTTGCCTTGGCCTGCTGCATCCCTTGCTTTCTTTTCACTGCCTCTTGCACCTCTGCAGAACATTTAAATGCCAGAAGGCTTAGAAAAGATACACACAGATGAAAACCAGTACAGAAAGGTTGTAGCTGCTCCTAGTAAAGAAGCCAAAGATAGGTTGAGAGGTGGATAAGGAGGATGCAGCTAGACACTAACGGAGCTCAAGGGACTCCTGAGCCTCCAGACTGCCAACAGCTGGAAGGTCAGCCTTAGCATTAACAAGCAAACAGACCTTATGCCAACCCATAAACTCATGCCAGTCTTGTCCATCTAAGTGGGAGCTGAGCAGCCCCTCCGGCCTCCTTCTGCCTGTGTCCACGCTGCTTCTGCACAGCAAAGTCTCAGCATGTTGCCGAGATCTGTAACAGAAATTGTATGTCTTGGTTAATTTTCTCTCATTGCTGGGACAAAATACCTGGCACCCAGAATTAAGGAAGGAAGGGTTTATTTAGCTCACAGTTTGTGGAGGTTTCAGTCCATACTCAACTGGCTCCAAGGCAGAGTGGCATATGGCAGAGGGCAATAGTTCATGGCTGCAGAAAACAGCAAAAGCAACAAGAGCAAAGAGGAGGAGCAGCAGCAAGCCTCTTTCCCTCCCTTATATTGTATGTGGGCTGCCCACCCCAGGGAAGGTGTAGCACTCACACCCATAAGCCCAGCACTGGACCATAAATCAACAAAACTCTAGAAGCCCGCCCCATGACTGCATGGGGCTTTGGGGGGACGTCTAGACACAAACCATAACACCATGACATGGGATATTATCAGCAGTGGTGTGACAGAGGGCAGAGGAGGTATCAGGACAGTGTCCTACTGTTTGGTTTCTGCTCCTCATTCCTGATCAGAATTAGAGATTATCTTATCTACCCCATTCTCCACTGATTCTCATTCTTTCCCTTTTCTTTGCATCCTCTTTCTCACTCCTTCTTACTCTCTTTCTGTCCTGGATGGCTTTAATTTTGCCTGGAGAGGGACTTCACTGGTACTGCAGCCAGATCTCCTGTGTACTACTTCTACATACCACAGAGATTGTCTGTGCCTTGCTGCTAAAACTTTGTATCTATGACCTTCTTCAGAGCATTGACCTTAAACCATCACTGCTATTTCCCTCGTCTGGAGAGCCAGAGTCCTTGAGAATGTTTATACCCAGGGAAGCCCATTGTTGATGACTAACTCATGGGTACAGTTCCCTTGCTTGGAGGTGGGATACCCTCTGAGGTGCAATTTAAACTCCAGAGCTCCTCCATGGGATCTGGCTAAGGCTGGAACTTCATCAGAATTTATGCCTTGTTTTCACTTCCTCCCCCTTTTTTTTCCATTTCCCTCACCCCCTTACCAGTTTCTCCCATAAGAATTTCTTACTACATAAATTATTTGCACACAAATCTTGATCTCTAACCTACTTCTGGGAGAACCCATTCTAGCAGCACCAATTCTGCTTTTACTAACAGAACTTAGATTTTCCTGTGAAAAAAGTACCTTCTCCTGCTCCTAATCCCTGTGGTTTGTTTAAAGCTAGTGACTGCATCCCCAAATTTGAGAGAGAGACATGCCCTAGACCTGACCAATCAATTTATTTGCCAACCCATGACCTCAGTGATTTGTTCAAGAATAAGCACATGACCCAACTTGGTCTGATAGGAATCAAGCCCATGGATTGTGCTATAGCCAGGGGGTAAAGAAGATCCTGTTTCATTGGATTTATAAGTAGTATCTGACTCTTCAGTTGTAAGAGACTATCTTGCCACCAAGAGGAGAGGACTTTCCTGAGAGTGAAGCTGAAATGAGAGTAGAGCTGAGAGGAGTATGGAGAGGGACCAGGCGGCAACAGCATATAAGCACCTGGATCCTGATGTACCTGGCCTTCAACTTTGCCCCAGAGATTAATCCATTGCTTGGCTTTCAAATATTTTTGCTCCTCATATATTCCTACCTCACAGTGATCCTAAAAAAATAGGTGCCATTATTATCCTCCATTCTATAGATGAGCCAGTGGGACTCAGAGAGATAAAGTCACTTGTTCCAGTTCACGCAGGGACTTATGCTGAACTCAAGCCCTGGACAAAGGAGACTCAGAGTAGGACTGTCCTTTCATCTCACTCATTCATGCCCACGGTGTCTAGCACAGAGGAGGGAGCAATAAATGCTTGCTGGATACATGAATGGATGCTCATATGAATAAGTGAATGAATGAATGAATGAATGAATGAATAGTAGGGATGGAAGAGAAAGCAAACAAGTGGTTTCTTACTTTCAGTATTTTTAGAAGGTGAGAGGTGGCCATACCTGATGACAGAAACTCCTTCCAGTCTATAGTTTCCTCAGATAAAGCTCTAAGGACTGGAACAGGGAGTTGGCTTGCTCTGGGAGCCAAGGAAATTAAGATCTGATTCCTTTAATTCTAGAACATTCCACTTAAGCATACAATGGAAAAACCAGAGGCCTTGAAAATAAATCTGGTTCAAAACTTACAGTTCATTACTTGTGAGCTGCATGACCTTGAACTAGTCACTTGGCTTCTCTGAGCCTTTTTTCTCCTTCATAAAAAAGGACAATTTATGAATTCACCTTCCAGGGTTGGTAAGAGAAGACACACACAGTGAGCGGCTCCCTTTAGCACGTCTCCAATGACTCAGTTTGTCTCACATGTAAAGCAGAGATCACAAGAACCCTTTTGGTTTAAAGAGAACTGAATAGTTCCAGAGCCCTTTCACAGAATAGCCACCAGCCAGCCGCCTCCCCGGGACACTGGAAGCTTAAATGGGACATTGCATATGAAATGCTTTGAGGGCCTTGGAAGAAAAGGGCCGCGAGAATCCAGAGGGTTATTATTAGACATGGAAAGGAACGCGTCAGAGTGCAAGAGCCCACACACGCCGCTCATATAATCAAACTGACATTGAGGTTTACAGTGCATCGAACACTGCGTTCCAGTCCACGGAGCTAAAAAGGGAAGCATGGGGAAACAGCAGCTGGGTTAAAAGCTGAGCAGAAGCGGTGTGCTGAGTGGACTCCCGAGGGCTCGAGAGCAGAAAAGATGCCAGCCAGACC
Source organism: Chinchilla lanigera (assembly GCF_000276665.1). NCBI lineage: Eukaryota > Metazoa > Chordata > Mammalia > Rodentia > Chinchillidae > Chinchilla > Chinchilla lanigera. The sequence goes on from NW_004955455.1 coordinate 12,887,306, forward strand.
TTTGCCACCCAAACTGAGGTGGCAGTGAGCCCGGGGCAGGTGAGGACATGCGTTCCACCTGCCACAGACTCCTGTGTGGGTCACAGACCCGGCAGCTTTGTGGACTCCGCGAAGCAGCCAGCCAGGAATGGGGGCCTCACCTTGGGCAAGTAATTTCCCTTGCTCCAGGCCTCAGTTTCCCATCTGTAAAGTGCATCTATTACAAAGCTTGTTAGGAGAACTCAATTCATTAATACTGAGTGTCCCTTATCCAAAATGCCTGAGATCAGAGGTGCTTCAGATTTGGAGCGTTTTCACATTTTGGAATATTCGCATATACATAATGCAGTATCTCTGGGGACAGGACTAGAGTGTGAACATGAAATCCATTTGTGCTTCACATACACTTTATACACGTGGCCTGAAGGCGATATCGTTCAATAGTTTCAGTGTGCCTGCATTTTGACAGCAACCTTATCCTATGAAGTCAGGCATGAAATTTTCCACTTGTAGTTTCATAAAAACATTCAAAACTTTTTGGCTATCGCACTGTTGGATTAGGGCTGCTCAACCTGTACTTGAAAGTGCTTGGCATAGAGCCTGTAGCAAGGTGCTACAGTGAGCTTGCAGTAGACGCCATTGCAGGTGGGAGGTCCTGCTTCTCCTAGCTCTTAGCTTTCACTTATGCTGTATTCCCCACCTGATGAACCCTCTCCCCACTGCCCCAAATCATACCGATGTCTTTCTCACTAAATCCTACCCATCCCATACCCTTAAATTCTAAGTCCATTTCCTGGTAAAACTGCACATGTTCTGAAAGATTCATACATTTATTCATTAGGCACCTACTTCATGCCAGGTCCTGTCCCAGGGGTAAAACTACACTGGTGAATGAAATAGACAGAAGCCCCTACCTTCATGGAAATTCCAGTTTGGTAAATAGTTATAATGTAGCTTTTCTGATTATATTAACCTTGCTATATAACATACTACATAAGATTTCTCTTTTTTTGGTACTGGGGATTGAACCCAGGGGCTTCTCACTGAACTACATCCCCAACCCTTTTTTTATTTTTTATTTTGAGATGGATTTTCGCTAAGTCACTAAGTTACCCAGGCTAGGCTTGAACTTGCAATCCTCCTGCCTCAGCCTCCCAGAGTGCTGAGATTACAGGTGAGTGGCACTAGCACATTTTTTTAAACATGTCTTTGCACATCCTAAAATCAGATTGTGTCCTATGAGGATCCTTGCATTGATGTTTCAAACATGAAAATCTTCCTACACTGCTCCAGGGCAGGCAGGCCCCCTCTCCCTGTCTTGGTCCCCCCCTAAAGCCAAAAATTAAGTTAAATCTGTCTGTTTTGAATTGAGAAACCAGGCTACCTGCCTATGGCTCACATTTCTTTCCCTACACCAATCTCTAGAACATCAGTTATGCTGAAGAAATCCTTTATACAAGCCGGCTTACAAGTCCCCATGACTCTGTACCTCAGATGACCTTCTCCCAGCCTGATCAGCCCTGACCTGATCTCTCCTCAGAGGACAGAGGCTGTTTAGGAGTCTGGCAGTGCCTCTATGTATGTCCCAGGATGGAGCTGGCCTTGAGGACCTGAGGGGAGGAGTTCTAAATGAACAGCACCCGCCTGTCTGCCAGGACCATCTTGATCTTTCCAATTCAGAGCCAGCTCAGGCCTTGGGGACAAGGAGTCCACATGACACTCAGATATGGGAGGGAAGGCTGGAGGCCTGTATTCTACACAGCAATGCAGAGCATGTGGAAGCCAATGAACCTCAAGCTGCTTGTTATGGCTTGTGTCTAGGTATCCCCCCAATGCCTCATGCAGTCATTGGTGAGGCTTTTTCAGAGGTGACTGCATCTAGAGTGTGTGATTGATTCATACTACAATGCTAGGACAAAGGGTGGGTGATTACTAAATCAATCCACTAACTGGTTTGGCACCACCGTAATTCCACTAGCCTGGATACAATATAAGGGACAGGAAGAGGCTTGTCTTCCTTCTCCTTTGCTGCTTTGCTGCAGTCTCCCCACCATGAACTGTTCTCCTCTGCTATGCCACCCTGCCTTAGAGCTCGCCGACTATGGACTGAAACCTCTACAAACTGTGAGCTAGCTAAACCTTTCCTCCCTAAATTCAGCACTGAGTATTTTGTCTCAGCAATGAGAAAAGTAACTAAAACACTGCTGCCAGGGGACATTTTTCATCCCCCCACCCAGCTTCACAGAAGCCTTGCGATGGCCAGGTAATCATAAGATCTAATTTCCCATGTAGGACAGAGGCCACTCGTTAACCACCCAGAACCCAAAAAATCTCTCCTAGTTTTGCAAGTTTCCCTGAGAGGAGATTAAAGCATGATTATGGAAATACTCTGTGATCATCTTTTACTAACTATGCAACCAGTATTCTCTGTGCCTCAGTTTCTTCATCAATGCAACAATGGTTAAGCAGGAGAACTTTCCTCAGAGATTTGCTGTGAAATAACTGAATGGGGTCATAAAAATGTGTAAGTTTAGGGAAAGATTCAGTAAGGTGTCCAACAGTGCTGGTTTACCTGCCTCTGACCTCAAAGTGTCTTTGGGATGGAAAATCTCTAGCAAATCAGGATGAGTGGGTCATTCCAGGATTCTAGGATTTAACTCAGTATCTGGCACCTGGTAAGGTCCAACAGGCATTAATTAGCTTAATGAATAAGGCTGTGCTCAGGCCCCATCTCACACAATAAGCTCAGAATCTAGAAGCTCACAGATGACTCTGTTGGGCTGCTGAGACTTGGAACCCCCCTGCAGGCGGGAGAAACCTCTCAATTGTGTTCTTAATCCCACCTGCAGACTGGAATCACCCAGGTGCTTTTAGAAACTCTCCTTGTAAGGCTCCTACCCCAGAGTAATGAAATCAGAAACTCTGGCATGGGACCCAGCGTCCGTTCATTTTGTTTTGTTTTGTTTTTGTGGTGCTGCAGATCAAATGCATGGCCTCACTCTTTACCACTGAGCTACACCCCCAGGTCCTGGCATTGTTATTTTAACAATTCCTCTCAAGCAGCTCATGTGCAGGCAAGGGTGAAGACCTCCCCAAACCCTTATGCTACCCATAAAGCAAAGCAGGCTCGCACCTGAGAGAACAGAGTCCTTTCACAAATCCTGGGTGACTTTCAGAGGTCCATCACTTAACCAGGTTCGTTTCAAGGATTAAAAGAGGGAATGTAGCGCTGAACAAGAATCTCAGTAAGTGATAGGCATATTATTGTTCACTTACTGCACCTAAAATGGCATTAAGATCTCAGGCACTGGTGCCTTCAGAGTGAGAAATCTGAGTGTATGGATTTGAGGAGGCAGCAGCTCACCTCTCTTTGCCTCAGTGCCCTCATCTGTAGAATGAAGATGTTTATTTCTGCCTGTCCGGGTTGAGGATATTGGAGGGGTATTTTTGCAGGTGAGTTCCCCAAGGAAAAGGAAGCATGCGGAGCTGATATTAGCGGCAACAGCAAGCATCTTTATTGTTCCGCCTGTATTTACTGGCCATTCTCAAGCTTTACATTCCTGTGTATTGTCATAACCAGACATGGTTGTCTATGCTAAGTCACGTTTATGTAAATGTATCCTGTTGTGCGCATGTGCCAGTCAGCGAGGGTGTGTCCTTATGCGTCCTCAAATGCCCCTGGCTTTGAAACAGTCTGCTGTAAGGGTATTATGAGGATGAAGGGAGGAAAGATGAATGGTAGCAAATGAAAGCTGAATAACTGAGATAGTGTCAAAAAATAATCTCGTTATTGAACCCATTTTGCAGATGAGAAAATGAGACTTAGGTGCTTGTTCAGGTTCACCCAGCTCTTAAGGGTTGGGCCAGCAGCTGTCAGGTGGCTCTCTCACAGTATTCACCTACTGGCTGTGTACCCTCCCTGCATCTTCCCACATTCTCAGAATTTGCGTCTCTGATTCCTGCAGCCACGGGTGGCTATGCAATACTAATCCCAAAAATGAGTTCAAAGTCAAAGGCACAAACAAAAGAAAGGTCTTTGTCCCCAGCTGAGTTCTCCAGGTACATCTCATGCCATCTCCCCTTCTTCCCCACGAGTCCCTGACGGCAGACCAAGGGCTTCACACTCATTGAATTCCCACAGCAAACCAGGACGTAGGTCTTGTTATTGCCCCCATTTCACCTTCGAGGAAACTGAAACTCAAAAAGGATTAAGAAATTTGCCCAAGGAGCAGGGTGTGGTAGTACATAGCTGTAGTTCTAGCAGTCTGGGAGGCTGAAGCAGGGAGAGCGCAAGTTCAAGCCCAGCCTGGGTAACTTAGTGACTGAATACCCAAGCTAATAACAGCAGTGCTGATCAGAAACAGGGATGATGGAAGCGGAATCTGGAAAAATGAAAAAGATACTGAGTTTGATGTGATCTCAGACATATGCATACAATTGGAGGCTGTAATCCCATGAATCCTGGAAAAGGGTAGTACTGGGAAGTTAAATTCGGGAACTTCCTACTTAAAAGCAATCAGTGAAGCTTAACGGAGAGAAAAGATCCTCAGGGAAAAAGTCCTGCCCAGCACTTTTCAATGTTGGTTGCACTTTAGAATCAACTAGAGAGCTTTTAAAAAACACTAATGCCCTGGCCCCACCCTAAGCCAATTAAGTCCGAATCTCTGCACATGAGACTTGGGCATCAGTGTGTTTTAATTAATAGACTTAATCTCTACGAGCAGTTTCAGAGTCACAGCAAAATGGAGTGGAAAGTAAAAGAGTTACCAGATGCCTGTCTTTACACTCGTACAGTCTCACCACTGTTAACACCCTCCACCAGAGAGGTAGATACACTACAGGTAATGAACAAGCACAGACCCATCCCTGTCACCCAAAGTCCTCTCCCAGATTCCCTGGTTTTTATAATGCAAACTGACAGGTATCCAACACTGGAGTATCACCATGGAGTAGTACTCCTGTCCTAAACATCTCAAGTACCAATGTTTCTTACTATCTCAGGGGAATCTAAGGTACAGCCAAGTTGAGACCCACCATTCTAGCCAGCAAGAAGGGAGTTGTTTATATGCACTAAACCTTGAAGAGCACTTATCCTTGGAAGAGAGATAAAGTGAGCTTTGAAAGAGAAAGATGAATAAAAAAAGGCCACAGGTAGAATAGCGTTATGAAAACAGGAGGAAAGAAGGATTTTGAAAAGGAAAATATGGACTCTGCCACAGGATTTAAGAAAATTGAGAAATGAGGAACACAAGGGTATAAAGTTGCATTCACAAGATCTTTGGTGGCCTTTAGAACTTCTGATTCAACAGAGGGTGGAGGCAGAGTGGAGTAGGGAAGAAATCGTAGTAGGGTTGAGCGGTCACTGAAAAGGGGGTTGCGAATATTTGTTGAAGAAGAAAAAAGAACGAGGGTAAGTAGTTGAACAGAAGAGGAATTTCAAGGAAAGACTCCTTTAAGACAGTACATGTATATGAACAAGATCTCAGCGAGGAAATAATCAGAGAAGAGGCAGAAAGTAAAGATGCTAGAGAGAAGGGAGAATTCTTGGAGTAAGTCCTTGAAAGCCAGAGATGCGATGAAGAACTCAGATAGGTTCACTTGTAGAAGGAAAAAAACCCCTTCTACTTCCGAGGCTGGTAGAATATTTTTTAAAAAGGTAGTTATGACATGTTTGAGGTAAAATAGGGCACCTGCAGAAATTCAGGTGTGATAACCACAATGTGTTTTTTTTTTTTTAACTGCAATCTTGAAAGCAAAGTAGAAGTCAAGTTCATCTGTTGGGACCTGGGGAAAAAAGTTAGGCAGAAGATAAGACTTGGGGGCTTGAGGAAGGTAGGAAAAGAGAGGAAGAACTGAAAAACTCTTAGGAGGACACTGATAGCTCTTAGAACAAAGCCTGGGGCCAGAAAGGTACTTAGGATAACACACAGTAGTTACTTGCTTGGGTAGTTAGTTTATCAGTCAATTTTAAAAGGAAAAGAGGTAATTTTTTTAAATCAGGTGTTTTCAGTAAAAGATTAGAGAGGGATGAGAACAGATTAGATACCCTCTCGAAAGATTTTATCACATAGAAGATTAATTTCCTCATTATTTCAGTTGAAGATTCTTCCTTTCTTAAAGAAATGAGGGTCTCTGCCACATGATCCATCTCTGATTTGGACCTCATTTGTGGAGATACTACCCTTGTCCTATGGCAACACTGAACATCAAATGTCCCCTTGACTTTGGTTTTCTGTTTCAAAGCTTTCTATAAAAGCTCTAGGAAAAACTCAGTTCAAGTACAGAGGAGTTCAGTTCCCCCGAGGCCACTTTGCACCAGTGGGGTATAGAAGTCAGTGAATACACAGCTCCCCTCCTGCCCTTTGGGAGATAGTTCTGATATTCTGCAGAGGGGTGTCCATAGTGTAGACCTGCTCAACAATGCACACTTTATTATTTCTTTGTCCTTCCTTGTGACTGTTAATCCTGATAATGTCAACTTCATGGGACTAAGAAATGTCTAGCAGACTACAAAAGCATGCTCCTGGCTGTGTCTAAGTGGGTCAAGGAGGTGTAGCCTTGGATATTATATATAGTCTCTTGTCTGTTCTCTGGCGCTGTTCCTCTGCTCTGCTTCCCAGCCATTATAAACTGAGTAGCTTTGCTCCATCTTGCACTTCTACCACAATGCTCCTGTCTCAGAACCAAGCAACCATGGGCTGAATCTCCTGAAACACTGATTCAAATTAAAACCTCTCCTCCTTTAAGTCCTGGTGTCAGGTATTGTGTCCCAGAGATAGGAAAGCTAATACATTCCCTGTCTTATTCTCTAGTCTTACTTTCTGAAGCTGAATAAACTACCTACACTTACGTATTTCTCTCAGGCTCTGCCTGGAAGGAACTAAGACCTTCAGTATTCTAGGAGGGGAGAGCTGTGTTGGACTCAATAATACACCACCCAGGTCCTCCTTTAGGACTGAATGACTGATTCATGCCTTGGCACTGATTTCCCAACAGGGACTGTGCTAGCTGAAGAGGGATGTTTTATTCCAGGTTACTTCCGAGGGTTGCCTCCACCCAAGAACTTGTTGGCATGGACCTCTAACCCCCAAACTGGGACCATCCTAGAGGCTCATCCACTCTTTGGACTCTCTGGAGAACTGGAGAACTGGCTGAGGCTCCCATGGAGATCATTCAGTATCCCATTTGCCCAGTCCTGTTTTGGTCTTTCCACAACAAATGCTGATTCAAGTGGTCTCCTAAGACACCTGCTCTATATTAGTCTCTGCTGCAGTCTTCTTTAAAGGAAAATTTCTCTGGAACATAGCCCAAGGCATTCTCAGTATCTAGATAGTGCCTAGTTAAGAAACACTCAATAAGGGAAAATACACCCTTTAAAATAGCATCCAAACAAATGAAACACTTAGAAATCAATCTAACAAAGGAAATAAAAGATCTACACTTTGAAAATTACAGTACTCTGAAAAAGGAGATCAAAGAAGATATCAGAAAATGGAAAGATATCCCCTGCTCATGGATAGGAAGAACCAACATAGTGAAAATGACCATACTCCCAAAACTGTTATACAGATTTAATCAATCCCAATCAAAATACCATTAGCATACCTCATAGATCTACAGAAAACATTCCTAAAATTCATTTGGGACCAGAAGAGATCTAGAATAGTAAAGGTAATCCTGGGCAACAAAGGCAAGTCAGAGGCCATCACAACCCTGGACCTGAAATTATACTACAAAGCTACTGTGGTAAAATCAGCATGGAATTGGCCAAAAAACAGACCTGAGGATCAGTGGAACAGAATAGAAGATGCAGATGCAACTCCAAACACACTCATCCACCTTATCGTTGACAAAGGAGCTAAACTCATCTACTGGAAGAAAGACAGTCTCTTTAATAAATGGTGCTGGAAAAACTAGCTTTCCACATGCCAAAGACTAAAACTAGACCCATGACTATCACTATGCACTAAACTAAAGTCAAAGTGGACTAAAGATCTGAACATTAAAACAGAAACACTAAATCTACTGGAAGAGAAAATAAGTAGTAATTGTGAAGACATAAGTGTAGGCAGAGACTTTATGAACAAAACCCAGATTGCACAAGAAATATTACAAAGAATAAACAACATGGCTCTCACCCTATTAAAAAGCTTTTGCACAACAAAAGAAATCACCAACAGAGTAAAAAGACAACCCATATAATGGGAAATGATTATATCTTGTTGTCCCTTAGATAAAGGGCTTATATCTAAAACATAAAGAATTGAAAAACTCAGGCCCCCAGAATTCAAAGACTCAATCCAAAAATGGGCATCTGAGATGAATACATACTTCTCCGATGAAGAAATACAAATGGCAAATAAATATATGAAAAATAGTTCAACATCACTGGTCATTTGAGATGCAAGTTAAAACAACACTGAGACTCCATCTCACTCCAGAAAGAATGGCTACCATCAAGAAATCAACCAATAACAAATGCTGGAGGGGCTATGGGGGAAAAGGAACCATTCTCCACTGTTGGTGGGAGTGTAGACTGGTGCAACCACTGTGGCAATTGGTGTGGAATTACCTCAAAAAATTAGGATTAGAGGTCACGTTAGACCCAGCTATTCCCCTTCTGTGTATCTTCCCAGAATTAAAAACATTATCCCACAGCGATACATGTGAATTAATGTCTATAGAAGGCAGGAAGTCTTCCTATACAATGTCTATACAATTTCTAATAACTAAATCCTGAAAACAACCAAAATGCCCATCAACCAACACATGAATAAAAAAGATGTGTTTTACTTACATAATGGACTACTACTCAGCCACAAAGAAGCATAAATTTGAGACTTTTATAGGTAAATGATGCAACTAGAGACCATACTCATAAGTGAAATAAATCAGGCCCATATGTGTAAACATCAAATTGTCTAGTGTGAGAAGCTTAATAAGTAAATAAGATCCAAAATGTACAATAGATATTGTGAATTAGGAAGAAACTGTTGAAAGCAAAAGACAATCTGTGATGGGGGAAAGGAGAAAGGAAGAAAAGGAAAAAGAAAAAATATAACATGAGAGTTAAGATAGTTATACAGCTAGTTTTTCTTAGTTCATTAAAAAGAAAGATTTGAGCTAACACTGGCTGGACTTAATTTCATGCCTGTATCTTATACCCTGAGTAACTACTATGAAGATAACAATGCATAATATATTAATTATTTTTACTCTCCTATTAGCCTGATTTGAAACTGTTTTATTTTATTTCTATTTTTCTTATTTTCCTTTGAATAAATAAATAAGTAAGTAAATCTCTCAGTCTATACTGTTGAACTGATTGATTGATGATTGACTGATTGACTGACTGGGGCAGAGGAGCTCTCTACAGAAACTCCACTAGTCGCATCTGTGATATCAAGCCAAGGGAAGACTTTTGTCCATGCTTATCTGTATCTTCCTACCCCTTGGAAATCTGGGCACATCACTACCACAGGCTTGCTGCTAGACAGAAGTTTCCAATGGCCTGAATATGAGATTAAAATGTCAAAGTTCGCCTCTCATGGTCTTTTCACTTTCCTCTCAGCGACAAACTCAAGGCTACAAAAGCAAAAGCCAACCTGGTCCATGAGCATCTCAGGCCAGGAGGAATCAAATGTGTTGGACTTGACTTCTTGCTTATGATTTAGATGGTGTTTAGAAGAGAGTCCAAGTGTGTGTCCAGGAGATAAAAGGCAATTGCAAAATATACCTGGGGTTAAAGCAGTATTGAGCTGTAAATAAACCATTTTCCCTTGACCTAGGTCTCTCAATATATGATTAATTGTCCCTGGTTGGGAAATGACTATGTTCTGCTTCCTGCCTGTTGGGAGTGGTTTGGCTCTGTCTGCCCTCTGGCCCAGCAGCAGAGGTCTGGCAGACTAATGATGGGATTCAGCAGCCTGACCTTTGTAGCAGCATCTGCTTGGGATAAGGCCACAGCAGGTCAGCGTGGTGGGAACAACGGCCAACAGCTATGTCCAAACTCTGAAGAATTTCCTGGCTCTGGGTAATGAAGACACAGTGTTAGTGTCTTATTTTAGAAAGCATCCTCGTGCATAAGCATCAGATTTTCTAAACGAGCAGACCTTTTGACCAGAAATTCCTTTTCCAAAAATGTATCCAAATGATGAATTAACTGCAAGGATGCTCATCAAAGCACTTTTTAAATAACAGCAAAAGACTGGAAACAACCTAAATGTCCACCTGAAGGGGATTTTTTTTACATAAATTACAGTCTAACACACCAGGAAATAGGGTCATTAAGAAGATCCTATAATATGCAATTGTATTTATTGGCAAATAATGACATGTCCCTGAGGTACTGTTAAATAAAAAGACACTGTGTGCCATTTGCTTCCATTGAAAGAAGGAAAGAGAAGAAAAAGAGAAAAAAGGAAGGGAAAATGGAGAATGACAAGGAAAAGAAACCATATGGTTCAGACCTGGAATCTCCAACTGCCCTGATGAAAAATAGCTGGAGTCCTCCTGGAGGCCCCACAAGGGAGATGCTGATCTCAGGGGAATTTCTTCAAGGGCCTGTTTTCTGAAAAGGGGTCAGCAAGATCAAAAGGAACAAAGGAAACAAGCATGATGCAGTAAAATTAGAGGCAAAAATAGAGGCTGATTTCTATTCTAGGATCTGTCACCAACAGCTTCCTAACCTTGACCCATTTCCCCAGCAGCTAAGGAGGTGGTCTGAGTGATCACTAAGATCCGTTCCAAGTTTGACCATTCCGCCTAAAGAATGATTCTAAGACTTCCTCTAGTGGATCCTAGATCTCCAGTATACCTCTTCCCAGTCCTCCGCGGGCCTTACTGATGTTCTCTAACTATGTTTAGTTCTCTTAAAGGTAGGGAGTCGTAGCCTCTGATTTGGAAGACAGGTTTAGGCAGCAATACTGACTCAGGTCATGCTACCTTCCATAGCTGATTGGATCATGGCTGCACACACAACTTGAAAGAAATCAAATCTCAATCTCTCTCTCTCTCTCTCTCTCTGTCATTATTATACAGTGACGTATCAGGCTACATAGAGCAAGGCTAAAAGCTATGTTGAATCATCAGTAGACAGACAACGCCACTCAAAAAAAAAGATGGAGCCAGGCCTGGTGGCGGACACCTGTAATCCTAGTACTCTGAGAGACTGAGGCAAAAGGATCACAAACTGGAGCCCGGTTCCGGCAACTTAGCAACTTCATGAGACACTGTTTCAAAATTTTTTCAAAAAAATGTAAAGGGCTGTGGATGTAGCTCATTGTGAAACACCTGGGGTCAATAATCCCCAATACCAGAGGGCAGAGGAAAAGACTGCAGAGAAAAGAGAAGATGTGCACCCTTGGAGACAGAAGGGTCTGCCAAGTACACTCTGCCACAGTATGAAAGGGACTGTTATTTAAACAATCCCCGTGAAAATTATGATCGTTATAATCATTATCATTTAACAACAGATAGGAAACTGAAGCTCAGAGAAGTCAAGCCAAGTTAACCTTGGATTTCTGACACTTAGTACCAGGTAATTCTTTGTTGGAGAGATGCGGAGGATGACCTGTGAGCTATAGGACACATGGCAGCACATCTGACCTTTAACATTAGATACCAGTAGCTGTCTCCTCCATTCCATTCACTCCAGTTGTGACAACCAAAAGAATCTTCAGGCATTATCAAATGTACCTGTGGCCAGACTTGTAGCATTGGATAGATTTTGGTCTCAGAGAAATGTATGGATCAAGACCACTGGGTGAGGTGATCACCTGTGGTCACACAGCTGGCCATGGTGGGGCTAGGATTCCAACCTTGGCTACATACGCCGGAGACAAATCTTTTCACCGCTATACTGTCTGCCTGTGATCTAAAGTTATTTTTAATGATACTGGGAAATATCCATGATAGAAGACTAAGTGAAAAAAATCAGCCCAAATTGAATTACCTCATCGAGATACAAGTCATTAAAAAGAGACTCCCTAAGACATTGACCACTAATTTTGTCTGGCTGGTAGTGACTGTCCTTCTTGGTTATTTTTGTATTTTCTAACATTTCTAAAATGACCATCTATGATTTTGGAATTAATGAGTATTAAAAATGATGTTAAGTCCCACTTACCAAAACAAATTAGCAAAGCACATTAGAAAAGGGCATAGTGACTTTTGGTTTCAGTGTGTTTCAATGATATTTGTTTGCTCAACTGCTGATTTTCTAAACCCCATGAATATGCACACAGTGGGACCCCATACTTGCAAGGGCCAGAGCTGTTTGCTACATTTCCTAATAAGCCTGGTTCTGTGCTCCAGCTAGGAGCAATCTCTCTATTCCCTCAGTCTACTCCTTCTGAATGGAGAATTGTGCACATTGAACAGGCAATTTAATTGTCCCAGAAGAAATTTTAGGAGCAGTGGGGAGGTTTGTTCCTCTCTGCTTTCAGGGAAGAAAATTGCACTTCCAAAGAACATGTCGGCCAGATGAAATTAAACATGGCGCAAAACTCCACACTCCTTCCACGCATACCAATACACCCACAAAGACACTGACGTCCCACTACAGCAAAGGTGAGTTTGGAGACCAACTCTGCAGAAGAAGCCATTTGTGGGCTTCAGGTCAGGATGTCTTCCCAGCCCCCTCTGCCTGTGGTCTCTTCTAAAGGCAAAAGGGCTAACTGATGATTTTAGAATCACACACACTTGGACTTTCTTCAAAGCCCTTCTTTCCTCCACACACTTCCTACCTGTGTGACCTTGAGCTGGTGATGTAACCTTCAGAGACTAGTTCCCTAATTTTTACTAAGTGAACTTGACAATCTCTACCCACAGGACTGTGCGCAGTGTCAAATGAGATAAAGGAAATACAGTGACACGCAGCAGCTAACACATGGTGTCCCTCAGAGAGGGGCTGCTACCATTGATGGTCTAGTCATTAGGCGGGGATATAAGCAATTTGTAGTGTCATGTAGATTCTTGCCCTAGAGGGATGTCTGAGTTTCCTCTTGCTGGTATAACAATTATCACAAATTCAATGACTTTAAAAAAAAATCCTCAATGTCAGAGCACTTGCCTAGCATGTGAGAGGCCCTGGGTTCAATCCCCATCGCTGAAAAAAAAACAACCTCAGTCTTACAGTTCTACGTTTCTGAAGGTCATGCATCCAAAATGAGTCTTATAGGACTAAAATCAAAATACCAGTAGAGCTATATTCCTTCTGGAGGTACTGGGAAGAATCTGTCTTCTTGTCCTTTCTAACTTCTAGAGAATTCTTACTTTCTTTCTCTAGTGACCACTTGCTCCATCTCTCCATCTTCACAACCAGCAGAGCATGGAATCTCTCTCTCTCTCTCTCTTTTTCTCTGTCTCTGTTTCTCTGTCTCTGTCTCTCCCCCCCACCCCTCAACTCTCTGTCTCTCTCTGTTTCTGTCCTCACATCTCCTTCTCAGATTCTCCTACCCCTCCAATGAGGACCCATGAGATTACAATGGGCCCATTCAGATAATCCAATATAATCCTCCGAGCCTAAGGTCTTTAACTTTATCTTACCTACAAAGTCCCTTTTTCCCTGTAAGGTAATAGTTTCACAAGTTGCAGAGGTGATGATGTGGGCCTCCTGGGGGCAGGACATCGTTCAGTCTACCACAAGGATAAGACAGGAGCCCATCTTTAACATCCAATAGCCATAGCGAGTCCTGATACAGGTATCACCTAGCATATTTAAGGAGTTGAAGCCATTTAAACTGAGCCAGTAGTTTATTGAGAATTTACCATATGCCAGGCCCACCAGACAGCCCCCAGATTCTGCTAAAGGGGCGATGACATTTGGGAACCCTTCCAAGAAGTGTGACTAACCGCCCTTATCTGCTGTATATATTGGATTCCATTTCTTTAAAAAATTCCACTGCATTAAAACATTTTTGAAAAGCCCTCATCAGCCAAATGCTCTCATTTTAATGATGAACTGGGGTCCAGGGTGATTGAGATTCACCAACAAAACAGAGGGAGATCAGCCTAAAAGCAAGTGTCATTCTCTTGCACCTAGTGGCTACCAAGCCCCTGAGTTAGGCTGGTCAGTCACTGGGCAATAGCTCCAAAAGCAGTAGCACATGTTAGTCAAGGGCACTAAATCCAGGTGCACACACGAGTTTGAGTCCTGCCCAGGCACTTGCTGGGCAGTGTGTTCGTAAACCTGTTGAGAGGTCCAATTAAATGAGATGATGCACAAAAGTTCTTAGCACAGCACATGCGTGACCACAAAGGCTGCACCGCTGGCTAAGTGGAATTATTATTGTACATTTCTTATCTCCCAGGCTGCACTGTAAGTTCTTTGAAAGTAAAGCCTCATGTGAGCTGTCTTTATGCTATGAGGTGTCTCATTCTCTCTCTTTACCTGACCCGTTTCTATGCATCTGTCAGGTCCCTCCTGAAATAACCCTTCCCGAGGGAAGCCATCCCAGACTGCCTAGCAGGCTCTGGGTCTCCTGTTTTATATCTCATAGGACCCTGAGTTCTCCTTGTAGCCATCATCCCAATTACTAAATAATTATTTATGCAATAATTTGTTTGATCTCTGACTTCTATAATACATACTACAATGCAAGCTCTCCAAGGACAGCAGTTAATTGGGGCCATGTCACTAATTCTGTCTCATGGGCTCCGATGTACCACTTCTGGGCTGAAGCATCACAAAGTTGGCATGGTAACTCCCTAGTTACCAATTCCCTGTGGCAGTGTTAGACAACGTCGGGGCAGGCAGGGCCTCTGAGCGACTGTACAGAGGAGCGCCCTCTGTTGATCGACATTGGATATGTAGCATGAATGAAAAAACAAAAACTTCGTCAAGCTTCTGGGATTTCAGAGTTAATGCATTATTGTAGCACAACCTAGTGTATCCTGACCAATGTATCACTCCATTTCCAGTACCCAATGGTGTTGAGCACACCGAATGCTCAATAAATATTTCTTAAATGAATGAATGAGCAGGCTTCTGAAAACCACAGGTAGAAGTCAGAAAACATGGTATTTCCTAAGACAATAGAAGACCAGATCTCCACTACCAAACAAACAAATAAAAAACAAAAACAAAACCCAACTAGGCCATTAGTTAGCTCAAAAATAGAAATACCAGGATGCCTTACACTCAGTTCTGAAGCTAGAAGTCCTGGCTCTTTGACCTTGAAACTGTTGTGCTCTGAATCACCACTGTGTTTTTGGAGGTCACAAAAGCACTCAGCGAAGCTAAAGACAATTAGGTACTCAACAAAGTGGTAAAATCCACTATAACCAGAGCCATTAGTCACAGGGCATTATTTAGAAATTGTTTCAATTTATAATATTTACGAATCGATCTGTAGGAACCCATAAACATTACTCATCAATATAACTAATTGGCTTTATGAGCTTGTTTGGTTGGCTGAGAGATTCAGGCTGGTATCACCATGGTCTTCGAGCAAAAAGGAACTTATGCATGCTGGGGGCTTTGGTGGAGGTGTTGGCATTCTGATGTCCCACCGTCTGAGACAAGGAATTCAGTGAGGTCAAGCTGCTTTAAAAGATAGTGGAGGGGCTAGGGATTTAGCTCAGCGGCACAGCGCCTGCCTGGCAAGCGCAAGGTCGTGAGTTCAATTCCTGGTACTGGAAGAAAAACAAAACAACAACAACAAAAAGATAGTGGAGACTCGGCTTCAGGGAGGCAAGCAGAACAGCAAAGCGACAAAGTCGGTGGCTACTGTAGAAGTCCACAGAGGAAGTGGTTGCTGAACTAGGGCACGGGAAGTGAGAACAGTGACTGGTGGCAGGGTCTGAGATCGCCTCTGAAACAAGAGCAGAAACAGTTTGCTCATGGGTTGGATGTGTGTTGTGAGTGAGGAGAGAAGCAAAGAATGGGCATGAGCAAGGTGAAGAGCGGAACCCTCTGCTGACATGGAGAACACTAGACAGCAGTGGATTGAGAACGTCGGTGAGACAATGCCTTCCTCCAGCCGTAGCAAATCTGTGTGCAGCTGTCCACATGCTGCATCACCCCAGCACCTGCCTCGGATCCCGATAACGTGGGAACCGCAAATGCACCACCTGCAGGGAGAGCTGCTGCCCCTGATGCCCCTTGGGCTGTGCCGGTGTGCCAGGGCTGTGTCTGCAAACAGCCACCCAACAAAGGCAGCTGCCCCGCCTGGTGTCAGCAGACCCCTGCTCTCAGATGCAAGTCAGGTGACATGAACATACCTGGGTTTTATTTTCTTCTACAACCCTGGCCCCTTTCCTATATGCCTTTTTCTATGAAATATGTGGACAGTAATAATAAAAGTTGTCAACCTACAAAGAAAAAAAAAAGAATTTGGTTTGGGTCATGATGAATGTGAGACGTCCAAGAAGAGTGGCTGAGTGGGCCATTGGGTGTGACAGTCTGGGGAGGAGGCGAGAAGTCCTGGGTGCATTTATCAGCGTGGACATCAGTCATCCACAGAGCAATGGCCTGTAGTCACAGGACTGGAGGAGAATCCCTAGTGAGTGAGTGTGGGCAGAGAAAATGAGGAATCCTAAGACTGGCCTGAGGATACCTCAGCATCAAGAGAATGGAAAGCCAATGGAAACGTCCTAGTCCCCAAAATACAGGCTCTGTTATGGACTATGAGGATTCTGACTTTTCCCTCTGAATGGCTGAGACTTTTCCACTGAGAACTCTGCTAGTCTTCCCCCATGCCTCCCTGTAATAATTATCACTAACCACCCAGCCAACACTTCCCAGGGGCATCTGCTGCAGGGAGAATCTATAAACGCTAAAAATAGTTCCAGGAGCAGGGGCTGAGACAAACTCTCCCTTTAACCCTTCAGAGGGTTCTAAAAGCTTAGTAATCTATGAATAGAGATTTTTTTTCTCTCCTCCATTCAAATAAGAGACACTCACTTTAACCAGGAATAAGCAAAAAGGGCAAATTTATTAAAGAATATCATGGTGTTTGTGGAGCTGAAAAAAAAAAAAGAGAAATAGCTGGACCTTTATAATCTCCCTCCTACTTCTCCTCCTGCTTCTCTTCTTCCTCTTCCTCTTCCTTTTCCTTTTCTTCTTTTCTCTCTCTTTCTTGTCTCTCTCCTCTCTCTCCCCCTCCATGTCCCTCCTCCTACCCACCCTCTTGCCCCCTCTCTCTTTCCCTCTTTTTCTTTCCCTCTCCCTCATTCTCCCTCACTCCCCGCCCCACTTCCATCATGGGACAAAAAACACCACCCACCATCTTCCATATATTACAACTTCAGGCACCAGAAACTTCATAACGTTCCTTGCTCACTTCTAAGCCCAGATTCTCAAGGAAGGATTCTAATAGGTCTGCTGTGGGTCTTGAGTCTATTTCTATACCCGCCATCCAAGGCCAGAGGTGCAATGTGAGAGGTAGCAATAATTTTTTTTAGTACCCCTGTGATTAGAGTGCTGGAATGTGGGGGCTTAGTTTTATTCAAAGAAAGGAAAGATTTTTCCAGAAATAAGTATTTGTGATTAATCCCTTTAAATTCTAATAATCTTAAAATCTGTATTCCAGATATAGTGTCTATGTTTGAAAATGACTAACAATAGTGACTTTTTAAATGATGACCATTTTAGCCAGGGCGAGGGCCATTCTTCAGCTGCAGACCCCAGGAATGACAGCATTTTGTGTCCAGCAGGGCCCATCAGAGGAGCTGGGTTTGAGGATAAGACAGATCTCTGCACCCTTCACCATCAACCCCTCATCTCAAAACTTGGCATCCCAGTGTACTGCCAAAGACAGAGGCCTCGTGGAACAGAAACGTAAGCCTACAGCTGACTTCCCACTGCGAGCTCAACTGAAATTCACTTTTCTGCATCATACAGAGATGGCTCTTGTCAGCACAGCTCTTGCTTGAGCCACAGATGGCAAATGGAAGGCTCATCCCCGCCCCTTGCTCCCTGGCCCAGCTGCTTCCACATTCCTTGACAATCACGCTGGTTCAGAAGCTGGCACATGAAGCCAGCCCTCGCTAGGCACAGCAGGGTGGGCAAGGCAGAAGGAAAGCTGGCAAGGAGGGAAGTAGGGGCGATTTATTTTATGCTGGTCCCAGCAGCCTGGAAGGTACCATGAAGAGTGGGCAGTGAGACTGCAGCAGAGAACAGAGCTTTATCAGGTAAGGGGTGGAAGTGGGGGGCGTAGGAAAATGACAACCTCACTTGCCAAATCTCAGGGACACCTGCATCTAATTTAGCATAAGGAAGGCTTTATGGGAAAGGGCTGCCACCATTCCCAGATGCAGACTCTCACTAAATCTAGGCTTTTCTGTCTCCTAAGCCTCTCTCCAAATTAGCCACTTCCCTCCATCCCCACCCCACCAGCTCTAAGCCACCATCACCCCTTGCCTGGAGAACGACAGCCACCTCCAAAATGCTCTGTCTGCATTCATTCTTTGGTTGTAACTGTTCCTTCTCCACCCAGTGACTGGGGTAATCTTTTTAAGTTGCAAGTCTGATTTTAGCCTCCCTTTTCTGCTTAAAATGCCCTGTGCCCTGGACAGAATCCCAAGTCTTTTGTAATAGCTCATAAAGGTCTTCACAAGTTCATTCTAGCTCAGCCCAATAGATTCAAGCATCAAAGAGGGATGGGGAACATAGCAGATGCAGTGGGACCCTGCATGATTTTCTTCTCTTTACCACAGTGGACCAAACTCCAAAGGACAGCACCTGCTTCCACTTCCAGGTCTGTGGTTAACAACTAGACAGGGTATGGCAGGATGAAAGTGCCAGAGAACTGATGCTCCCCTGATCCAGGAGCAGGCCTCAAAAAAAGATGGAGGATAAGCATGCCTGCTCCATCGCTCTTTGGATGGGCAAATGAGCTGAATGCTAACATTGGCCCCCAGAGTTCCCCTTTCCCAGCCTGGTCCTCTCCCTGTCTCATGCCCCATCCTCTGCTGCTATTAGGGATCATGTCCAACATAAAGCTGTTGCACTTAAATCCTAATCAAAAGGTCTTCTTTGGGGAGATTCCAGAAAAATTAATTATTTTTCCTAACCAGATCTTCCAGCTCATATTATCATGGATGTACTGTGCTCTCTGCAGCCTCTAGATGTTTGCATAAACTGTCCCCTCTAGTTAGCATGCTCCCCTTCACCCCACTGTCCCTTCCATATGCTGGGTGGAATTTACTCTATCTTCACCTTCACATTGAGCTTAGATCTACATTCTTGAGTAGAAATTCTCTCATCTCACACACACACACGTTTTGTGCCCCTTGAAATTTGCTCCTCTATTATCTTTCATTATACTTATCCCACCTAGAATTATTGGTTCCCCACTGAAATATAAGGCCCTTGAGGACAGGGGTAGTCTGTAGGCTCATTTCTGTATCCCCAGAGTAAAGCACAAAATAGATGCATAATATAGAGTTGAATAAATCATGCTTAAATTTTTAAAAAGAGAAAAGAAAAATAAAGAGGGTGTAAACTCACCCAGAAATGGAAATGTTCAACACATGCTAATTGGAAGATCACAGCCACATCACTCAGCACACCCAGTGGGCCAGGCATCTTGCCAAGGGTTTCTCCAGCGTCACCTCAATTAACCCTCATAGGCTGGTACTGATGTTATCCCTGTTGGACAAATCAGGAATTGCAGTCAAACCAGCTTGCACACAGGAAGAGGGGGCCGAGCTGCGATATGAACCCAGGAGTCTCGCACCAGCTAACACACACTTAACCTCCAGCCTCCCCTCCTCTTGCCTCACTGGAGTGATACTCCATTCATAGAGTGCTCCCCCACACCTGGATGCAGAGCTTCTCCCTCTCTCTTAAAGTGGAGGAAAACTAATTGACTCTAAGTGCCTGGATCTGGACAAATGAATGCCATCAGGTTAGGGAAATAACCAGGGACTCAGTTGGAAAGGAAAAAAGGAGCAGCCTCCAAAGAATATGACTGAAAGCTAGCACTGATTGCATGCTCATTCTGCGCCTGGCATGTATTTCATGTAGTTTTCCTGTGGTGTAGATATCCTGCGAGGTAAGGCTTATTTATTATCATCATTCATTGGTGAAGCCTAAAGATGCTAGCTAACTGACCCAAGGGTCAGAAAACTGATACATGGGAGCGAGGGGTTCAAACAAACACAGGACTCACAGATTGTAAAGCCATATCCCACCCCCGCTACTCCTTCCCATTTGGAGAGATTTATTCTTGCAGGACCAGCTATTGATCTTTTCTTCTTATTATGAGTCCTTAGTATCCTGTCAACAGTTTCCTGTGAGACCTGGGAAACTGCCTGACCACCTGGCTCTGCCATCATTGCCTTCAGCCATGTGTCCTTGCCAATACCCAGTAAACTCCGCAGGTAACCTTCTGTGTACCTCAGCCCAGCCTAAGAAAAACCTTTAACCACGATCATAAAAATCCCAAAGGTATAAAAGCTCCACTAAACGGGAAAATGAGGAGGATCCAGTCCTCAAATACCCACCAATTCCACTCTTGTTCTCTCTAAACAGCTCTCCTCCAATCCTCTGCCTTATTCCCTTCTTTCACATATGTTACTGCGCTCGATGCTCACAAGTATGCAGGTGGGTGCATATCATTCTATCCATTCCCACAGAGGAGTAAACGGAAGCTCCAAACCAGGTTCTAAAACCAAGGCTTCTTCCAGTAGCTTTTCCAGCACTGCTCGATGTCTTGCTGCAAAAACCATCTTAAAAGTTTGCTTTGGAAGGCTCTGTACTGATTTTGTTCTACATGCATTTTTACCATCCCAGTATCTGGAGAGACAAAGAATAAGGGGAAGGAAGCTGGAAAATAGCCAGAGCACAAACCTAAGGGAAATGGTGATTTGAATCAAGTAGAATTTGGTTTCTTGTTATCTTTGAAGTGATCTGATGCCCATGTATCAAGCCAAACACTGCCGCTGTATTCTGATCAAATCTTTCTAGGGAAATACCATTCAAAACATTCCTGTAACCAGTCAGGCTCTACAAGGCATATATACCCCTGAACAAGTTACACAGGACTCCAACTCCAGTAAGCAATACACCACCATATTTACATGGGGCTAGACAGAAAGTAAACTCACAAAGGCTTCTGTGGAGCCAAAAGAAAGCATACAGGTACTGAGACACCATCAGGGCTTCTGCAGCCATACTGTGGCCAAGAGAATTCTCTCCCAGTCATAGTCCCTGCCATCCTGTTTGTCTCTAGGCTGATGCTCAAATTATGCACAAATCCAGGAGGATAAAGTATTTAAATCCTTCTGTGTATTTTGATAAATTACTTCCCCAAATGCCCTCAAGAAACTCTATCTAAAACAATAGGGAAATATATCATCTCCTTATACAAGGAAGTCCACATGCAAGGAAAGTTTCAAGTCTGGTTGAGTCAGCTGTTCAACAAGCAACAGGTCCTTGCTGCCCCACTGCTCTGCCACCCACAGACTCCATTCCAACTCTGACTTATTTAAATCCAAGAGGAGAGAGACAGGTTACTTGGGCTACTTTGGGTCTTGTGACTACACCTGGGCCAATAACAGTCACCAAAGAAATGCCCTACAGAGACATTTGTCATTGTCTGGAGATCTTTTTGTTTATTAAAACTTGGAGGCAAGAGTGGGGATGAAGATGCTATTGGCATCTAGCACGGTAGAGGTCAGAGATGAGGCTAAATATCCTACAATGCTCAGAACAGCCTCCACCACAAAGAACAGTTCTGTCCAAACAGCCAATAATACTGAAGATAAAATACCTTAGCTCAGATTAATCTAAATTGGATTGCCAAATTACAACCTGCAGGCCAAATTTAGCCAGCTGGCTTTTTTTGTAGCTAGAGTCCTATGTTGCTGAATTATAAGGAGACATTCTGAAAAGTGTTGTTAGGCAATTTCATCATTGTGTGAACATCACAGAGTGCAAATATACAAACTAAGACAGTTACAATGCCACTAGCCAATATAGTCTTGTGGGAGCACTATCATATAGGTGGTCTGTATTTAATTGAAATGGTCTTATGTAACATATGACTGTAAATCCTTACTGGAACATAGTCACATTCATTCATTCATTCATTCCATATTGTTTGTCACTGTTTGCACACTACCATGGAAGTAATCACAATAGCCACTTGTGAGAGTTATAATCTGCCCATGTCTACCCAAAGTTTAATACATTTACTCTCTGAAAAAGTTCCTGAAAAAGTTCCTGCTAACTTCTGATCCAGATCTATCCTTAAGCTTGGGATGGAGATTATATGTAAATAAAATTCAAATTGTGTTAGAAAAATTGATGATGAGAAAAAATAAACAATAAACATTTTAAAGATAAAGTCTGTTTCTGGAGGTCACACCCATCTTCCATAGCTCTTTCAGGGATTTTCTTGATGAAAATTTATTTCCACATAAAAGACTGTGATCAAAGCTAGAAGCTTAGACCCTACACCATGTTTAAATTAGTGGGAGATGTAAAGCCCCAACCTCCCACCCAAGAGTTGAAATATTTTTTTTCTCCCCAGTTAACTCCTACGACAGAGACACAAATGATCATCAGAGAATGATGAGTGCTGAACTTACAGAATCTCAGAAGCGGGCAAGGTATTAGATCTACAGCATCCAGTCATGTGCAAATCAAAGCAGAAGAAAATAACAGGAGAAATAGAGAAAAATTACTCAACAGAGAGGATCATGGGAAGAGCGGGGAGAGGCATCCCCAGACGAACCAAGGAAAATGGCTGCCTGACTATTATCCAATCCCATGATGCCCTGGGGTCCTGTGAGATTTTATAATGTCTGTTCAACCAATCCTTTTCCATAAACAAGACCAAGTGGGCTTCTGTTCTTTGGAAGCAAAAGATTTCTGAGAAAGATAAGATCCACTGAACCATTGGACACCCTTTCTCAAGGGCATGGTAAATATTTGCTGAATGGCTTCACTGGTTCCTTCTCTCTCCTTCAATCCTAGTCACCCAGGCGTTTCTATCCTACTTAGCAGTAAACTAGGCAGACCCCATGTCCTGATAGAACATTTAAGACTTAAAACTAAGAAACCTACACGGGAAAATAATATCTGACTTTGTGTAGTTATTTTAAAGTTTCCTTTTAAAAGCAACTATAAATGGTTACTGAACTTGTCAAACATTAAGTCAGTGTCAACTCTTAAAAAGAACTAAGAAGGAAAAAGATTTTATATTTTTAGTGGAAGAAAATTCATGGCCATTTCTTTTCCACCTGTGATAGTGTCACTTTGATCTTCCTGCTCACTCAGCCTGGTTTAAGTTATCAAAAGTCCACCACTAAATGCCTTCTTCCTATTACTTCTCTATTTGATATTTTAATTGAATGAGAATCATCATATCCTGGTCAATATTCCCCCATCTGCTGCTTCTTCAATTTTTTTCTGGGAGTGCCTGGGGCAATGCTCCTCTCTCTGGAACAAAATCTACTTTCTCTGGCTTCCTCTGGATTAGATTCTCTTTCCTGGAGCCAGAACCATTCAACTCCTAGAGGCAAATCTGTCCTGGAGGTGTCCCTCTGGAGGCCACCATCTGGGCTTCTGAGCTGTCCTTATGAAGTGGAGGATGACGGTGCTGAGCTTGTGTTTCCAATCCATCCTCCTCACATTGTGGCCTTTGGAAAAGGGTCCCTCTTTATTTGAGCAACTGCCAAGGCAGGATCAATCAAATGATGATTCTGAGTTAAACAAACTGACTTCTTCCCAGCCCCATTTTGCAAAAAGAAAGCCACTAGAAGAAGCAAGATTACAGCAAAGCCACACACTTCATGTGAACATATTCAGCAAACATGCTCCTACTATATGCCACAGTCTACAGATAAAGACAGGAAAGGTAAAATCTATAACCCAAAAGAAGTCAGGGTTTTAACACATTCCCACGAGCTTGAACCACCAGTGGTACATGCATGTCTGTTCCATTGGTCAGCTTCTTCCCCTGGTGGTACAAATGGATAGAGTCACTTTTATTGATGTTTTTACTAATAAAATTAATAAAAATCTGCCTGATAGGATAGCCACCTGGCAGTGAGACATACAAATTAGGGCCACATACTGAACATGTTAAGCAAGGCTGTTCTGCAGAAATATTACACAGCCATGTACTGTGGTAATTTGAAAGTTCCTAGTAACCACATCAAAATGAGTAAAAGGAAACAGGTCAAAATTATGTTAATGCTTTATCTAGCCCCACGTATTACTTTTTGTAAGGACTGAATGAAGACTTAGAACAGTGTCTGGCACATGGTTAGCACCATCTATGACAAATATGCATTGACTGATTTGTTCTTCCATTCAACATCTGCTTCTGGGACACCCCTTTGCCTCAGGCACCATGCTCACCGGGTACAGAACAGGCATAATCCCCAACCAAGACGTAAGGTTCATTTAAAAATGGAGGAAATTTAAAG
>NW_004955455.1:12917777-12951110 GCF_000276665.1 Chinchilla lanigera
ACTTTGTTTGGAACTCTGTATTGTCTGTATTGTGCTTGTGATATGTTGTAAAATGTTGTATGTCTGTTAATGTTTCCCTCCTTTTATCCTTAAAATAAAAAAATAAAGAAAAGAAAACAATATTAGAAATAATCCAATATTGATCAACTAATGAGTGAATAAATAAAATATACTATATGAATATAATAGAGTATTATTAAGCTATAAGTGGAAAAGCCAGGTGTGATGGCACATGCCTGTAATCCCAGCACTTGAGAAGCTGAGGCAGGAGGATTGCCAAGAGTTTGAACTACATAGTGGGATCTTCTCAAAAAAAGTTAGGCTACCACTTTGATGAGCCTTGAAAACAGTATGATAAGTGAAAGAAGTCAGTGACAAGAGGTCACTTACTGTATAATTCCAGTCTTATAAAATGTTGATAACAGGAAAACCTACAGATACCAAAAGTAGGCTGGGAGGGGCAGAATGTGGTATGACTGCTAATAGGCATAGGATTTCTTTTAGGAGTGATTAAAATGTTCTAGAGTTAGATATTGGTGATGGTTGCATAACTTTGTGAATATATAATTTAAAGGGGTAAATTTTATGATATGTGAATAATATCTCAATTTTAGAAGAAAAAAGATGGTGTTCTAATAGGATAATTTAGTTGTCCCCAAAAATTCAAACTCCAGTGATGATATTTCAAGTGCTGGACATGAATAAAAGTATAGTATTGGACATGAATATAGATAATAGTATTGACATAAAAGTATAATGTTTAGGCCCCCATGTCCCACTAAGGATCTCTAAGACCACCCTGTGTAGACCCCTCATCAGAAGTGATACTGCCCTGCCTCTGTCTTGATAACGGGCATAAGAGAAACATAAAAAGGTATGGTTGAAATTTACTGATCCTGGAGACAGTTTTGGGCTTGAAATCTGAGTACCAGATGAAATTGAGTATCTGAAGCTTTTTGCCAGCACTGTGATTAGACTGATATAATTTTGCTAGTTAATTAGGAAAGAATGGCTAGTCACTATGTGCCCAGCACTGTTGGGGGAAAAAAAGATGAGTTTTGGGTAAGCTCTTTCATTCAGCTCAGCTAAAATTCCTTTTAAAGAATTGGAGCCAGAGATATAGCTCAGTGGCACAGAGCCTGCCTGGCAAGTGCAGGGTCCTGAGTTTGATTCCTGGTACCAGAAAAAAAAAAAGAAAGAAAGAAAGAATTGGATTGGAGGATTATGTTCTGCTTGTTTGGTTTTGGTATTCTACTATTATTGATCTAGTACGTGATGCCGGGTGCTGTCCTGGGTTCTGAAGATTCCCCTACTCACAGGTGCTCATAGAACTAGAGGGAGAGCAGATAATTAGTACCAACAGTGAATGATGACGTGAATTGTTGTGCAGGAGGAAAGGCAGTGAGAACCTAGTCCCCTGAGATTGATGCCTCTCTGACACTGATTTTGAAAGAGTTTGAGTTAAGCAGAAAAGGAGAGAAAGAGAAAATGAGAGGGAGAGTATTTCAAGCAGAGAGAAGAATGTGTGCACATGAAGAACAGCATATATCAGGAAATGAAAGGATTCCATGTGCTCAGGATAGGAGTAGAAAAAAGACAAGTGAGGGAACTGCTGGTTTGGGCCTTCTAGCCCCAGAAAGTAGAGCAGCAAATGGGGTCGGTGAATGACTCATCACAGCTAAACTGGGATGAGGGGGTTCACAGAGATTACAGACTGTCCCATTCCAGGCATGCCAGGAATTGGGCTAGGCGCTGAGAACTTCATAGCAATAAAAAATACACTTGACACTGGAGGGTACCTAGGGCAGAAATACAGTTACAGACTGAATTGTACACATACCCCCCAAATTCATATAAAGAAACCCTAATCCTCAATGTGACTGCATTTGGAGATAGGGTCTTTAAGAAGGTAACTGAGGCTGCAGTGTGTCACAGGAGTAGGACCCTCATCCAGTAATACTGATGTCCTTAAAAAAGATGAAGAAACACCAGGGATGGGTGGGCACAGAGGAAACGCTATGTGAGGACACAGCAAAAAGGTGGCCATCTACACACAAAAGGAAGTGCTTCCAGGGAAACCAATTCCACCAGCATCTTGATCTTGGACTGCCAGCCTCCACAGCTATAAGAATATTAATTTCTGATGTTTGTGTCATTCAGTCTGTGCCATTTTGTTTTGGTGGCCCAAGAACACTAGTGCAAATATAAGCAGAAGCTCCAGACCCTTTCTAGCCTCCTCTCAGCATCATCAGAAGCTTGGTACGTACAGACACCCTAGCTCAAATATCTCAGCTCTGCCTACATCCCACCGCAGCTATCTCTTGGTCTTCTGAAGGCCTGGGAAATACAAGTGGTTTTATCATGGAGGAGACAGGCAAGGCAGGAGTCTGGCCAGGCTTTGGAAATGGACTCTCAACTATTTGTACTATCTAGCAGGGGTACAGGGAGGTTGAGTAACTAGCTATGGTTCCCACAGCCCACGACAGGTCAGAATTACAACCTCTTCTTGAGATTGCTTACCCACACTAGGTCCCAATATATCTCTATCTTTAATCTATGTACCTACGCCAGAAGAAGCCTTTCCCCTAGAAAGACAAAAGATTAAAATATATCATCTGAAGACATTCATTACTGAGCACCTACCAGGTGCCTAACATTGGGCTGGATCCTGATGTTTGAGAGAAAGAGGCAACAGTCTCACCCTCAGAGAAGTCACATTCTCTGCAAGCAGCAGATGTATGGGGTGATTGTTATGGCAATGTGGGAAAAGTACATGACCTACAAGGGTTTGCAGGGAACAGGAAGAGGAGTTTTAAGAACAAACTCCCTGGAGAAAATGGTGCCTGAATTGATTCCTGGAAAACGAGTTAAAAGGCAATAAGTAGAGTTTAGCAAGGTATAAAGCCAGAGAGAGGCATGACCAGATCTGCCCCCGGCCCCTGAAATATACGTGGATACCCAGTATGGAGTTTGACCATTCTCTTAAAGACAGTGAGAAATTGTGTTTCAAGTTCCACATCTGAAATGAAGGAGATGATCACATTCATTGCATAATATCATTGTGAGATTAAAATCTTAGCATAATGGTTTGTTCATATTAAGTGCTCAATAAGTGTTCAATAATTATACATATTATTGAAAGGCTTTGAGGAGATTAATTCCATGATAATAATAATAACTGAAAATATGACAACTACCATTAGTTAAACACTTATATATACCAGCTATGATGCTAAGTACTTCATGCATATCATTGCTTTTCTTCTGAACATTTATCACTACTTGGTATAGCACCATTTTCATTTCTGTGAGGTTTGTGAGGTTTCGACCTGCCTCTCCCATTGAATGGAAGTCCCACAAGGGAAGGATGCTGTTTGTCTTGTTTGCTGCTGAGTCCTGCATCAGAAACTGACCTCTGAACTAAAAGTTCAATAAACAGCTGAGTTGAGTGAATAAATAATGATCCTACTTACAATAATCCAGAAAATAAATTCTATTACCTTGACTGTTTCAAATGAGGAAGCAGCAGTGTAGAAAAATTATTCAATGTGTACAAAACATGTGAGATGGGGAAGCAAAGAGATCAGTGAAGAGACTGTTGCAAACATGAGTGAAGAAAACTAGAATGTAAAGAAGTTACTAAATTGGAGGGATTTTTAAAAGGTAGATGGAGTAAGTGGATAGATGGATGGATGGATGGATGGATGGATGGATGGATGGATGGATGGATAGATGGGTAGATGGGTGGATGGATGGGTAGATGGGTGGGTGGATGGATGAATAGATGGGTGGATGGATGGATGGATGGATGGATGGATGGATGGATGGATGGGTGGGGGGGGTGGATGGATGGGTGGATGGATGGATGGATATGTAGCTGGATATATGAGTGGGTAGGTGAGTGGATGGACGGGTGGATACATGGGAGGATAGACGGGTGGATTATAGATGAGTGGATGAGTATAACTTCAGAGGTACATAGTGCCATTGTACGAAGCATTTTATGCAAAGAATAAATTTTTTGTTAACATTAACTAGAATAAATATAAAAATACTGTCCAACTGATAAAAGCAGAGCCTGTAACATCATGAGATTCAGGGAAAATAACAATCCTTTCTAAGATGCTGTTATACCAATTTTTTCCAAGGCCCACTTGCTCAATTATTCTTCCTTTTACCCTTCCAAGTCAAATAAAGCATAAATCAGCCTTTAGCCTGTCATTCCTTCCGCTGATTTCCAAATCCACAGTGCTGAGGTTTTAAATTATTCTGTATCTAACTTGGTTAAGCAATACCTGAGTCTAGCTAGGATAATCTTATTGTCAAGGAAACAGAGTTGGCCTGACCTGCAAAGCTCCTGCTGCTGCTGCTGCTGCTGCTGCTATACTGGAGAGAGTGTTAAAAGCAAATCTGAATGGCTTTGAAAGATGATTCCTGTCCAGTTGAGTTCAAACAGACACCCACTCATAAAATTCCCACTTGGGTCCTTCTTCCTTATTAAAGACACAACATAGACAGGTCTCATCGGTTTTCTTTTTCTTCAGTCCTTCCTCCCCCAGTTTTTCCTTGAAAACACACACACACACATGCACACACACACAAACATGCACTGCCATATTTAGAGACAAAATGGGTAAAATATACTAATATAATTTATGGGAACCCCCCCCAAAAAAGTATCTTCCCAATCCTTTCTTGAAACCCCCCCCCCACTATCATATGTTCCTTTGTGCATTGCCCTCTTCTGAGCTGATCATCTCTTTTTAAATAATTGTCAAGAATTCTACCTGCTAATTCTAGATTAGTAGGAGGCAATATATCTCTATGGGAAACTCTCCTAACTTCTAAATTATTCAGATTACCCTGAGGCACTGAGCAGTCCATGGAAGCATCTTATCCAACCTCCACATCTCAGTGAGGTGGGTGCTGCCTGATTCTGATGCTTGACATTCCAGAGAAAATGGTGTATCATAGTGTGCCTGGTAAGATGGGCTAGTCCACAGTGGCCAGTTTGGGGGCTGGCTTCTAGATAAAGCCATTGACCCTCTTCTAAATAATACTTAGCACCCTTCCCATATGCCAATCAGGCTGATCACACTACCTGTGTGCTCCTTCAAATACCAAACCTCAGACCAGTGTTTTCTAGGGCACAATGAGTGGGTGGGTCTAAAGGTAACTTTTTATTGCTGTAAATACACCTAACACAAGCTTACCATTTTAAGCATTTTTAAGTGTCCAATTCTATGGTACCAAGGACATTTACAATGCTGTGTAACAATCACCACCATTCACACAGTTTTTATCATAGCAAACAGAAAATCTGTACCATTAAGCATAACTCCTTCTCCCTCACCACAGTCCCTGGTAACCTCCATTCTACTTCCTGTCTCTGTGGATTTCCCTATTCTAGAGACCTCTTATAAGTGGGATAACACATTTATCCTTCGTGGCTGGCTTTTCTGCATTCACAGTATTTGCAAAATTCATTCACGGTTCATTATAGCATGTGTCAGACTTTCCTTTTAAAAATGGAACAGTATTTCATTGCATGGATACACCATGTCCACTCACGTGTTGATGGACACTTCAGTTGCTCCTATCTTTCAGCTTTGACTAATGCTGCTATGAATATTGGTGTACAGGTGTCTCTTTGAGTCTCTGCTTTCAATTCCAGAGGAAATTTTAACAACTCCTGTTGCAGCCTAGGTCATCAAAATCCAGCCCCCTGTTCTCCAACTTGATTATATTTCATGATTTCCAAAGCTCTTCCCACTACCACTGGGTTTTGGTCAGGTTCTCCACAAATCCTTCCATCAGGTCTCTCTATTTCTGTGGGAGACTAGAAATTTGTACATTGATTCTTGTCCTCTGAGGAAGCCCCAGAAACCTCATATGCACTGATCTCTCTTTACCCGTCTATTAGGCTTTGCATTCCAACTGCAGTTGGGGAAATGACCTTGGTAAAGTCCCAAGTTTTCCAAACACACTAATTCCAGGAAAATATCCAGACTGCACCCTACATTTGCCCCAAGAAAGAACAAACATGCTTAGCTTCTCTCAGTTATAAACAAAACTATAATCCTATATAAGAGAGCTACCAAACAAATATTTATGAAATGGCTGAAGAGCAGGATTTTAATTAATTTTTTTCTTGGAGTTAAGCCCACAGCCTAACTTATGACTGCACCTGTACAAGACATAAAAAAAAAAAAAAAAAAAAAGACCTTTAAACTGGATCAGTAGGAACTGGATCTGTACACATTTGCCTATCTCACAACTCTGGGCATCAGAAACAGGGTTCTGGCTTCAGGGGGATGGAGTGAAGATTTTTGTGATGAGTATTTGTTGGAGGGTTGTACTCTCCCACATCCGAGCACAAGGTGAAGGGAGTATGTCTCCTCACTCCAAACCAAGAGGCTCACAGAGCTTGGAGTTTAGTGACCTCAAGAGTAGTCCAACAGAATGAGAAGCATGTATGTGTGGTTTCCAGCGCCCGCAGCCGAGTGAGGAAAGACTTCATTGGGAACAAGCAGTCTTTCCACTGATGGAGGGAGTGCTTAAAGGAATGCATTTTCTGGACTCTAACACGACTGCCATGGAAAGGAGCTGGTTTGTGTCATCTTAAAGGGCGTTCTGCCCATGAGCATCAAGTGGAGATGTGAGGGGCTGGGGATTTAGCTCAGTGGCAAAAGCGCCTGCCTGGCAAGCACAAAGTCATGAGTTCGGTTCCCGGTACCGGAGAAAAACCAAAAAAAAAAAAAAAAAAAAAGTGGAGATGTGAAGGGACCAAGGTCCAGCTAGGAGGCTAGAAGCAGAAGAAACTCGGGAAAAGACCCAAGTGGGAGGCTCTCCAGAAAACCCACAGAGATGGCCCCTCGGGCCTAGGGAACAGCAGTCTCAGAGGTGACTGCATGTGTTGTTGACCAGCTTCCACACTGCCATCCCACCATCTCCCCCGTCTCTCCTTCCCACCAGCCTCCTCTCACCCTAACGGGCCACACTGCTACAAAGAAAGAAGTAAGTTGTAGAGCTGGCGAGAGGTCTACCCATGACCAGCTCTCCTTCTTCAAAGGAAAGAAAAGAAAATATTTAAATTAGGTAACAGACCAGGCTTTGTAACTACCAAAGGGACCCATCCCTATACGTGAATTGTTCTCAAAATTATGCAACTTGGCCGAGATTTCTTCTAAGAACAAAAAACAGACTCCTTTCCCCTTTGCACCCTCAAGGCAAGCCTAGCTGATGAGTTAGTTATATCCACCGCAGGCACTTTGCAAAGCATTGGAGACTGCGCTAAAAAGACATAGTCTCACCCCAAGGAAATCCTTCCATAATTCTTAATTTATTATTGTAGGGTTCTAATTCTTTCAGGCAGGCTCTGTGAAAAAGGGGACACTGGGCGTTTTCTGCAGGATGAAAGACCACACAGAAAGGATAACTGAGATCCTGGAAAGGTGAGAGAGATAGTGATATCATTTTAGAATCCCCCCAAGTCTGCCCATTAAAATAGAATAACTAAAAGAGTGTAGTAAATGGTATTAGATGCTGTTGGTGCCCCCAGGATCCCTTTCCTAAGCTGATGCATACATCTCCCACTCTAATGGCTTACTGCTTCCCTTTTGCTGGAGAAATTCTCTCAATGGGAACTTCTTGTCCAAGACATTACACCTCTCAGGGAGCAACTCATGGCCAATGACATAGAAGCAAAAGATTGCTCCCTTACCGAAGGTGGGACAACTCCCTGTGGGGTCGAGATAATTCCCTATCCCATGTTGAGACTACCTCTTTGCTCTTCCTTTTTTTTTGTTGTTTTTTTTTTGTTTTGTTTTTATTTTTGTTTTTTTGAGACAGGGTCTCACTATACAGTACAAACTGCCCTTAAGCTCACTTTGTAGCCTAGGCTGGTCTTGAACTTGCAACGATCCTCCTGCCTCAGCCTCCCGAGTGCTGGGATTACAGGCGTGTGCCACCACACCCGGCTTGCTCTTCCTTTTTTCCTGCTGCTTCCTGTATCCTTTCTTCCTTTTGTCCTAGGAACACGCCCCTAGTCGATCACATGCAGAGTCCCCATTGCCAGGAAACCTAAAAAAAACAGACAGCAAAACCAGAAAATCATGGAAAACATCTACAATAAAATTAGGTGACAAGAAATCCCAAAATAGGAGTGGATGGACACACATCATCCACAGCCACCAGATACACATATCAGCATTTTTGCAGAATGAAGCAAGAGGGAAGGAAAGGGGGTCCTTCTGAGACACCCTCCTCCCAAAAAAAAGCACTAACTGATGCCAGTGAAGGCAGGACAATCTGAGAACATCAGTCATGTCATCTGGAGCCTGCAGGTGGCAGCTCTCAGGAGGGTACAGGGTACCGCCGTGAGAAAAGGTCTGCACTCCAGAGAGGTATTGCCCTTTGTATCCTCAATATAGAAAATCAAAGGTCTCTTCTAGGGAAAAGACCTGCATGTAAAGGAACGGCTGAGACTGGAATCCAAACAGTCAGGGACAACAGAGAGGAAAGAAAAGGCCCTGATACAAGCAAAGAGGAATAGAGGAAGGACACAGCAGAAAGAATCCAGCCATACAAGATCAGTTGGTGATAGTTGAAGATGGGCCTCTGAAAGCAGAGAGCTTGGAAAGTTATCCTACTCTAGTTTTCAACAGACAAGTATTCATCTTAGGAAAACTCACTTCACCTAAAATAAGTAACAGGAAAGTATCACTGTGGAATCCTATTCAAAATTATAAAAAAGAGGAAAGAGAATGTATAGGCAGTGAGAGCAGGCCTGATATACATGCCTATGAAAAAGGGAAGGAAAGAAAAAATGTATAACTTAATAGTTCAAAACAGACTAAAAGAAATTAAGAAAATGGTGAGGTGGGTAGCTAAAGAATAGTTTCTACTGTAAGGACCTAAGAATAATCCAAAACAATAAACTAGAACAAATATTAAGAATTATGATTCAAGAAAATCAAGATGGTTAATAGTGAAAGATAGTCCAAAAAAACAAGATGGCTAACAGTGAAAGATATTCTGAAACTATTAGACTTTAATAATAATACTTTCAGCACCAGGCAAAAGATACTAAATCATTTTTAAGGTAAATAAAACTAGGATGTTGTTAGATTTGTTTCAATCATATTTTTTTCATTAGTACATGTTCGCAATACAAAATGATTACATTCCTCGTGGGGTACATGGTACATCTTAATTCTTTTTAACCCCTTCCTTTCATTTCCCTCCCACCCCCATCTCTTGATCCCCTTCACATTTGAGAAAGATCTTTCTCCCTACTTCATCTATCTTTTATTTTGCTCGTTGTATTTTGCATTGCTCATAGAAGAGAAATCAGGTGATTTTCAACTGTGCATCTGATTTATTTCACTTAACATTATGGTCTCAAAGTGCATCCATTTTCCTACAAATGACTCATTTATCCTTTTTATGGCACAGTAGCACTCCATTGTGTGTAAATATATTTTCTTATCAATTTATATATTGATGGACATAAAGGTTGCTTCCAAGATTTAGCTGTTAATTGTGCTGTTATAAACATGGGTATGCTTGGATCACTGCAAACGGATGTTTTTAACTCTTTTGGGAAGATACCTATAAAGGGAATAGCAAGGTTGAATGAAATTTCTAGTTTTAGTTTTCTGAGAACACTCCATACCGATTTCCATAGTGGTTGTACTAGTTTGTATTCCTATCAACAATATAGAAGGGCTCCTTTTTCCCTGAAGCCTCACTAGCATTTGTTATTGTTTGATTTCTGGATGATAGCCATTCTTTCTGGGTTAAGGTAGAATCTCAGTTTTGTTTTAATTTACATTTCTCTAACAGCCATCAATGTGGGACATTTCTTCATGTGCTTATTGACCATTTGTACTTCTTCTGGGAAATGTCTGTTCATTTCACTTGCCCATTTTTTCATTGGGTCTTTTATTTGGGGGGGGTCTAATTATTTTTTAGTTCTTTATACATTCTGGATATTAGTCTTCTGTCCAAAGAATAGCTGGCAAAAATACTTTCCCATTCTACAGGTTGTCTCTTCATTCTGTTGGTTGTTATTTTTTGCTGCACAGAAACTATTTGATACGGTCCCCGTATTGATTCTTGGTATCTCTTCCTGTGTGACCAGAGTTCTGCTCAGAAAGTCTTTGCTACACCTATGACATCAAGAGTCTTAGCTATTTTATTTTCTATCAGATTGTGTTTGTTTTAACATGTAGATCTTTGTTCCATTTTTATTTTTTGTTTACTACATAGTGAGAAATACGTCTAGATTTAGTCTTCTGTACATGCATAGCCAGATTTCCCAAGCACCATTTATTAAAGAGGCTATTTTTCCTGCAGTGTATGCTTTTGGCCCTTCTGTAAAAGATCAAATAGGTGAATTGCTTGGGATTGCTTCTGTGTCTTCTATTCTGTTCCACTGATCCACATATATGTTTTTGTGCCCATACCATGTTGTTTTTATCATAGTAGTCATAATTTCAAATGTAGGATGGCAATGCCTTCCACTTTGCTCTTGTTACTCAGAATTGCTTTTCCAGGCCAAGCCTGGTGGTGCACACCCATAATCCTAGCACTCAGGAGGCTGAGGCAGGAGGATAAGTGTGAGTTCCAGGCCAGCCTGGGCTACAAAGTGAGTTGAAGGGCAGCCTGAACTACATAGTGAAACCCTGCCTCAAATTGACAAAAAGAAAATCAGGAGAAAAAAAAAAAAAAGAATTGTTTTTACTATTCTGAGTTCTCTCATTCCATATGAATTTTAGAATTGTTTTCTCTAGTTCTGTGAAAAATGTTGTGTGTTGACTTTACATCCCGCTACATTGCTGAATTTGATTACTAATTTTAGGAGTCTTTGGTGAAACTTTTTGAATCTTCTATATAGAGGATCATGTTATCTGAAAATAATGATAATTTGGTCTTTTTTCCTATGTATATCCCTTTTATTTCTTTTAATTGCATAATTGCTCTTGCTAATACTATGCTAAATAGGAGTGGTGATAATGGATATCCTTGTCTTGTTCCTGATGTTAGAAAGCAAGCTTTCAGTTTTTCCCCATTTGATAAGATGGCAGTAGGTTTGTCGTAAGTGGTTTTTATCAGACTGAGAGAAGGTCCTCCTATACCTATTTTCTTCAGTATTTTTAATCATAAATTTATGTTGGATTTTGTCAAAAGTTTTTTTCTACGTCTGTTGAGATGACTATGTGGTTTTTGTCCTTGCTTCTGTTTGTGTGATATATTACATTTATTGATTTGAATATGTTGAACCATCCTTGCATCTCTGGGATGAAGCCTACTTGGTCATCTTTTCAATGATTTGTTGCATTGTTTTCCTATATCTTATTGAGGATTTTTGCATCTACATGCATTAGGGAATTGGCGTATAGTTCTCCTTTTTTGGTTGGGTTTTTGTCTGGTTTTGGAGTAAGGGTAATGCTAGTTTCCAGGAATAACTTTGGGAGGACTCCTTCCCTTTCAGTGTCATTAAAGAGCTTGAGGAGTATTGGTGCTAGATCTTCCTTGAAGTTCTTATAGAATTCAGAGTAATTCCATCCAGACATGAGCTTTTCCTCATTGGTAAGTTTTTATTACTGCTTGAATTTCATTGCCTGTTATTGGATTATTCAGGATTTTTATATCTTCTTGATTCCATTTTGGTAATCCATATGTATCTAGGAATCTATCCATTTCTTCTGAATTCTCCAATTTATAAGCATAAGATTTGCAAGATAGTTGTTAATAATGTTTTTTATTTTGGCAGTGTCCATTGTGATTTCACATTTTCCATTTACAATTGTATTGATTTGGTCTTTTCACTCCCTTTTTTGTTAGATTGGCTAAGGATTTGTCTACTGTATTTTTTTAAGAACTAACTCTTAGATTCATTAATTCTTTGTATTTTTGTATCAAGTTCACTGATTTCTGC
Source organism: Chinchilla lanigera (assembly GCF_000276665.1). Classification (NCBI taxonomy): domain Eukaryota; kingdom Metazoa; phylum Chordata; class Mammalia; order Rodentia; family Chinchillidae; genus Chinchilla; species Chinchilla lanigera. The sequence goes on from NW_004955455.1 coordinate 12,929,722, forward strand.
TCAATCTTTCTAATTTCTTTCCTTATACTACCTTTGGCTTTGAGTTGTTCTTGTTTTTCTAAGATCTTGAGTTATATCATGAAGTTACTTATTTTGGCACATTCTATTTTTGTGAGGTGGACATTCATAGCTAAAAATCTCCCTTTTAGGACTGCTTTCACTTGTCCATAAGTTTTAATGTGTTGTAATGGTAGTATTATTTAATTCTAGGAACCATCTTATTCCTTCTTTGATTTCTTCAGTAACTAATTGATTATAACCCAAGTGTATTGTTTAATTTCCACGAGTTTGCATAATTTCTGCATTTTATTTTGCCATTGATTTCTAGTTTCTTTTTGTTATGACCTGATAATATATACAGTATAATTTTGATTCTTTCACATTTACTTAAACTTGGTTTAGTGGCTAGTATGTGATCTATTTTAGAGAAAATTCCATGCTGAGAGGAATGTGTATTCTCTTGTTAATGGATTGAGCACTCTGTAGATATCTACTAAGCCCATTACTTCAAAGATTTGGTTCAACTCTGATATTTTTTTGTTGTTTTTTGCCTAGTTGATCTATCTACTTGTGACAGTGGGGTGTTGAGGTCCTGCACTATAATTTGTTTATGTTTATCTGATCTTTTATGTCCAGTAGTACTTGTCTTATGAAGTTGGGTGCACCATTGTGCAGTGCGTATATGTTAATAATTGTTATCTTTTTCTGTCGAATTGTTTCCTTAACCAGTATGTAATGACTTTCTTTTTTTGGTTTTTTGAGACAAGAGTTTCACTATCTAGTTCAAGGCTAACCTTTGAACTCACTGTGTAGCCTAGGCTGGCCTCAAACTCATGGCAATCCTACTGCCTTAGCCTCCCAAGTGCTGGGATTACAGGCATGTGCCACCATGCCCGGCTGAAGTGACTTTCTTTGACTCTTCTGATTAGTTTTAGCTTGAAGTCCACTTTGTCTGAAATTAGTCCTTTTGTTCTTTTTGGAGGTGGTCTTGTTGCATGGAATATTGTTTTCCATCCTTTGATTTTTCATCTATAAATTTCTTTTTGGGTTAAATGTGTTTCTTGTATACAGCATACTGTTGGATTTTGTTGCTTGATCCATTCTGCCAATATATTCCTTTTGATTGGGTAACTGAGACCATTCACATTGAGAGTTATTGCTCTTTGGTACTGACTTATTCCTGTCATTGCATTATTTTCCTTTTGCTGATTCCATTTCTTTCCCTTCTACTTAACTGCTCAACCTACCTTGTGTATTCATCCTATTAGACCTTTTGTCATTGTTAGCTTTATTGTCTCTTCTGGGATACCCTTGGGAATCTTTTGGAGTGCTGGCTTGGTAGTCATAAATTTCTTTAGGTGTGGAAATATCTTATTTTCTCAATTAAGTTTGAAAGATAGTTTTGCGGAATATATCAGTATGTGTTGGAGGTTGTTCTCTGTTGGGGCTTGAAACACTTCACTCCAAGTTCTCTTGGCCATTAATGTTTGTGTTGAGAAGTCTGTAGTGGAGCAGGAGTTCAAGTGAACTGTTGGGCTTAATGTCAACAGTCACAGGATTTAGTTATTCTCTTCTCTCCCTGTGCATGTGTCCTCATCCAAAGTAAAGTCAGTTGGTTAGTCTGAGCCTCCACTGCCCTGTGCCAATGGGAAGCAAAACATAGAACTGGACTGGAGCTGGCAGATGTCTGGGGAGCAGCTTGTTGCATCATCCTGCCACAGAGCTGCATTACCCCACCTGTGGCTGTGGCTTTCTGACCATCTCCTCTTCTGTCCCAGGCATTGGCCCTGTACACAATTAGGTCATTCGGTTTGTGAGCACCTCGGCTGCCCAGTGCTATGGGAAACAAAATGCAAAGCCAGCTTGGAGTTGGTGGATAGCCACAGTCAGGACACAGAGGAGTGGAGTTGGTCAGGGGCAAACAGCATGGCTCCTTTGTTAGACTTTTTTAATTGCAGCACTTTATGCTGGAAGGCAATGAAGTATCACATTTAGGATTCTCAACGAAACAACGAATGAGCCCAAAATTTCTATCCTAAACTGATCTTCAAGCAAAATTAAACTTGAAAACTAAACCCTAAACTGTCAAAGAAAAACAAACTAAGTGAATCTAAATACATATTCAGTTAGTATTATAACCACATGGGAATTTTGTAAGTGTCCTTGAAACATAAAATTTAACTCAAACCTCAAGAAAAAAAAAAAAAAGCCCTGCAACTAATAATAGTAAACTCACAAGAGCTGAAAACTAGTATTCAAACAAAATTTGTACATGAATGTTCATAGCAGCATTATTCACTATTGCCAAAATGTGGAAACAATTCAAAAAATATACAAGGAAATACAATTCAGTCTTAAAAAGGAATGAAGCACTGGTACATGCTATAACATAGATAAACTTGAAAACATTACGCTAAGTGAAAGAAGCTAGACATGAAAGGCCATGATTCCATTTATATGAAATATCCAGAATAGGCATGTATGGAGAAATAGAAAGAAGGCTAATTATTTTCAAAGGCTCCTGGGAGGAGGACAGAATGGGTAGTAAATGCTTAAAGGGTACAGAGATTCTATTTGGGGTGATGAAAATGTTTTAGAATTAGATAGTGGTAATGGGGGCACAACATTATTACTGCACTTTAACCATTACATTGTACACTGTAAAGTGATTAAAAGTGAATTTTGCCTCAATAAAGAAGAAAACTTAAGTTGTTTTTATGAATGATATTGATGGTGTAAACAATAGTGCTATTATTCCTAGGCTGTTGTGTATGTATTGTAGCATATTACAGTTTGAATCTAAAGAATAATCATGTTCATATCTTTAGGAACCAAGATTCTCAGCACTGGGAAAAGCAGATACAGATGTAAGAGTGTTGACGTTACAGAAAAACCCTACAGCCATGATTTAATTGGAAGTATCAGTATGAATTCATTATGTGTTTTGTTTCTTTAAGTACATGCTAAGTCTGTCTACTGAAAATTCCTAGACACAATCACTGATTCAATGTTCTAGCATTGTATCTGACGCAACTGGTAGTTGAAAAAGATTTGTGGAAGAAAAGAGAGAAGGAAGGGTTAAGATTAGGGTTAGGAATAGGCTTAGGCTTAGGGAGGGAAGAGGAAAAAGTCAACAAATTTGTGTGAATGTTTGGGTATATGTTTGATGTGTACTAACACAGAAAATGGTCTGAAATGATATATTAAGATTACTAATAGAAATTAGCTTTAAGAAGAGTGTCTGGATTCCTTGCTATTTACTTAATACCCTCTTATAAATTTAAAATATTTTAAGAATATGTGAGGACTTTATAATGAAAACACATTTTAAAAAAAGTCTGCAAGCAATTAGCAATAAGTATTACAATATGTATTAAAACGATACTTGAGACAAATTAATAGAGCTGTGTTTATGCATATGGATGTTTGTTTCAAAATTATTTATAATGTAGGAACTTTCAAACATCCAGTATACCCAATAATAGAGCATTATTTAAGTTAAATATGCCATGTACATATAGTGGAACACTACGAAGTCATTAAAGCTCATATTTTCTAAAACCATTAAATGAACAGGAAAATGCCTATGATATATTGTTAAGTGGAAAAAATTCTAGAGGGTATTGTATATAAGATCTAAAATTTTGTTTTAAAAATGTGTGTATGTGTGTGCATTATATACAATCAACATACTTCAGTATAAAAAAAATCCAGGATGAATTTAAACCAAAACATTAAGGGGGTTACCTCTGGGTTATAAAATTATAAGTAATTTTAATGTTTATTCTTCCTATAACCTCATAATTATTGTGTATCTATGAAGAACTTTATGTATATAGCTTTTTAATGGACATATTTTGTTTTTATAACTTTAAAAGAACAATAAATGTTCATTTCAAAGGAATAAAAAAGGATCTAAGAATGAAATGGAATGCCAGCTCCCATCTACTCCCAAGCCTAACAGTTGTTTGCACTTCACCTTAGCAAATGGCTATGAGACCTCACCAGTACAAGAGACTTCAAGGAAATAGGGACAAGTAGGGAGCTGGGCATTGCATCTACCCAGGACTGGGACCATCAACACCAAGAGCGCACTCACCATTACCCCACATGCTACTCTTCACATGCACCAAACCCACACACTTCTCTCCTTTCCTGCCTTGTTTTCCTCTTCCCGAAACAAGTCTTCAGATTTTGCACAAATGCTCAGTCATGTCCCTTGGTAGTTTTAGGTGTTGGACATCTGCAGTTTTTGCCAACCTGCATCCATGCACCCTTCTGGTAAAATATTCTGTATTACCTCTGGGAAATATCATGTATCCACTTGCAGCCCGTGTGCTTCAGCTGGGGTTCCATAACCTGCCCAGTGTAAGAACATGGGATGCAGGCAGGAGCCAGTCAGAACATTCAGTTCTTCTGGCCAAAATGATTGGTTCAGAGATAATTTCATGACCTAGCCAGAGTCTATGAGGTGCAAAGGTGCAATGAGACTTTTGCTTGGAATTCTGAGACAAAAACTATTTTGCTTTTTCCATTGGATGTAGATCTAAAGTAATGTATACTGGGTTCTGCTGGAAGTGATTAAAAGCACAAATAACTTGTCTATGAATGGAATCAACTCATAAAAAGGAGCAAAGAGAAAGGCAGAGGGAGAAAGGCGGGGAGAGGAAGAGGGAGGGAGAGAAAATATCTTGGTATCATTTAGGCCCCTAAATCTATCTATGCCTAAAATCATCCTACCCCAGGGAATTTTCAGTTACCAGAGTTCCTTCTTTGATTAAACCAGCCTGAGCTGTGTTTTTCCTGACTTCCAGCCTGTTATGGGTTACATCTAGATGTCCTGCCAAAGCCTCAAATGCACATAGATGGAGTTTTGGGGAGTGACTGGATACTGGATTAGTCCACTAGTTGGTTTAGCATGGTTCTGAGTGTGGGTGATGGATTTATCAAAGAGGGAAGACCACCCCAGGTGTGGGTGGCACTAACCAATAGGCTTATAGCCTGGATGACATGAAAGGAAAGCAGAAGGAAGGCTGCTGCCTCCTGCCTGTCATGCCATAGACTGTTTCACCTCTGTTATGTCCCTCTGCCATGTCAACCTGCCTTGGAACCTACCAACTATGGACTGAAACCTCTGCAAACCACGAGCCAAAATAAACCTCTCCTCCTTTAACTTGTGGGTGTTGGGTATTTTGCCCCAGCAATGAGAAAGTAACCAAGACACAACCAAACACTAACATTGACACATCTAGTTTCTTCTAATTGCCCAAGAAAAAGACATTCTGAAGTCAGGATTGAGGGATGAATTTGGTCTTCTAGAATCAGAAGACCTAGGTTAAAATTTTTCCTCTGCTAATTATTAGTCATGTGATCTTGAACCACGTGTTTACCTTTCTGATCTTCAGTTTCTTGATCTGTACAACAAGGATACCAACACCTACATCACAGCCTTATTTTAGAATCAAATATTAAGAATTTTGATTTGGGGGGGTTGCAATGTAGCTCAGTGATAGAACACAACTTAGCATGCACACAGTTTGGGGTTTGATCCCCAGTACTACAGGAAAATGCTTTTTTAATTTCTATCTTGAGAACAATGGGAGGCCCTGGAAAATGGATGTGACTGATGAGAGTTCTTCAGTTTATGTCTTTAAAAATTTATCACTTTGGCTGCTGTGTGGAGAATAGGTTGCAAGAGGGAAAAAGTAAGAGCAGAGAGATCTGGAAGGAAGGAACTTTAGAAATCCAGGCAGATAATGGTGGCTTGAATGAGGACAACATTTACCCAACATCAATGACCAAATGACAGTTGCAAAATGACAATCACCAGATTTACCAAATGCCACATTCCTGTACCATTTTCTACTTTTTATGAGGTTGTTTTTACTCAGTTAATTTTATGCTTAAATTCTACTGCATCCTAAGCAACAATTCCATGAAATCTCAATGTTAATTTATAAGATATATAGATATAGATGTTTCCAATCCACATTAAAACAATACATAACTATTAATTTTTAAGGTCATATACAAATCACTTAAATTCATCTCACATATTACCAGTAAGAGCCAATAAGCCTGACCATGGGTGACAGAAGGGATAGAGAAAAGTATTTCTGCTTGTTATCCATAGAAAAACTGCTAGTTGGCATCAAGTAAGATGGTTTAAGAAGTCTCCTAGGGAACTTTTTTTAACCTGTAGACTGACTTTAAGAAAGAACTCAATTTTGGAGGGAAAAAAAGACCTAAGCCTAGCAGAAAAATTAGAGGGTGGTTATTTGAATGACATTCTTCCCTTTTATAAAAATGGTTCACCACAGAGACCCTTTAAACTGAAAGCTCCCCTACTGAATAAGTGCCTGGTACAATCATTAGCTACTTGACAGAGAGCTTGGGGGCAACCAGGGGAGGGAGGAGGAGGTGGAGAGGAATCTTAAAGCCATGCCTTGGCCTATTTAAGACCAATTTGAAATGAAGATTTCAGGAAGTCTGAAAGCATAATTTAAGTGAATGGGCTAAGTAGGCTTCCATGAATAACTCTTCCACTTAGATAGTGTTCCTGAAGAATATTTTGCACTGCAGCCATTTAAAAAGTGTGTTTCAGGAGAATATTTAATGACATTGGAAACATCTCAAAAGCAGGTGGCAAATCAGCATGTACAGCATGATTCCAATTTCAGATTCAAAGAAGAACTTCTATATACATGTTTAAAAACAGACTTGGAGTCTACATAAAAATGTTAACAACATTTATATTTAGATGGTAGTATTAGGTGGGTGATTTTTAGTCTCGTCCTTATTTCTTGCCTGTATCTACCTGCTTCTGGTTATTTTTAAGTAGAAAATGACAAAGGGTACTTTCATTAAAAAAAGAATTCATTGATGGTCTATTGCATACTGTACCAATTACTTATTGACTGAAAACATAAAAGGAGGGAATCTCATACTAAATGGGTCAAACCTTTTATTTCATATATGAGGATAGGATGGTAGTTAACATTTTGCAAGCACTTATTATGTGTCAGGCATCATGCTTGGTGCCATATATATATATATATATATATAAAATCAGGTCACAACCACTCCATGAGATGGGTATTTTATTCCTCTCACCTCTAATTTTCCAAATGAAGAAAGTGGGGCTTGGAGCAATGATGCAACCTGTTCAAGGTCACTAGCTGGCAGGTGCCAGAGAATCCAGGTCTGCTGATTTCTAATTCAGGGCTCTTTCTCCTTCATAGCATTGGATTTCTACAGATGCCCTAGTTTATGGGCTGAAAATATTGCATAATTATCCCATAAATAAACCATTGAACTTATTTATTCCTTGCATTTAACTTATTATTTAGCATTTAAAGGACACAGTACATGGAACAAGGACCATCAATCTTTCACATAACACTCCAGTTAATAACTTGGTAATTATAATCCACAGTCACAAAGCTGAACACGCTTGTGTTTCCATGGTCCTGGATCCCCTCTTAAGGAAGAGTACTCATCAATTATCTCTGACCTGCACACTCTGTGAATTTACGCCCTCCCAGACCACTACCGCTTACCCTGGTGATAGGAAGGTTCAACAGTAATTGCAGAGTGCCTAAATCTAAGGATGTGAAAATTGTGTCTCTATGCTCCTCTTTAACACTGCATCAGGATATCATTTAGCCATGGTACTAGTAAAAGAACTATTTATAAAGTATTCTCTCTGATGTGCCAAGATTTTAGTTGATTGCTTTCTTACAGGAGAAATAGTACAATGAGGTGCTTATCAGTCCAATCAGACACAATCTCTTCTTATACCAGCCAGTTGCTGATGCATAACAAACAATCCCCAAATCTAAAAGACTTATGAGCATAAATATTTTAATTATTTTATGTGTGCACCTCTGCTTGGCTATAGTACTGCTGAGTTCATCTAGGATCCTATATGCTTGATACAGAGTGGGTCCAGGTTTGTTCCAAGAGTGTCCCCAGACCAGCAGCCTCACAGGCATGTTTTTCTCATACTAAATGGCAAGAGCACAAGCGAACTAAAGGAAATGCATAATGTCTCCTGAGGGTAAGGGTCTGGACTCCCAAATTTCCCTTCTGTCCACATTCTATTAACTATGAAAACCTCAGTGGCCAAGCTCAACATCAGTGAGGCAGGGACATAGTCCCCAGCTGCTCCAGTGGGAAGTACTGTGAAGTCACACACAAAGGGTGTGGATGTGTAATTCCATTAAGGGGAGAATGAAGTAGGGGGAGCAACAATCCATTCTATCCACTCTTTTATAATGAATATACCACCACATGCCTGAATATGCTGAAATGAAATGCAGAGATAATATAACCTACATACATATAAAATTTTGCAAATTGATTTCACATCAAAACGCTTAAAGACATAGTGAGATAGTCTAATGTTGGCACCTCAACAAAAAAAGCACTGTTTGTATAACAGCTACAAATGCAAGCTGACAGGAACATGGTGTTGTCCCCTCAACTACCAGGAGCAGCATTGCTTCCTGTGATGTGAATTTTCTGAAATAATGCAAAACTATGTGTAAAGTCTTTTTTAATGATCTACAATCATTCTTGATGCACACTATAAGATGCATTCCTAGAAAAAGCAGAGTATACTAGAAACATACTCTGTGTTAATTGTAAAATAGGCTCAGATGATTATAAGTGATTTTCCACCTACATAAATGTTGAGCAGAACATGAAAAAGTTAAGCAAGTAATACGACAAGTTCTCCCCATACAAAATTGAATGTCTAGCTCACCCGGTCCTCTAAAGTAAATCATGAGACTGTCACACCTGTCCCATCATTCTATCTACCAAAATAACCCCCCTGAATTTTTAGCAGAACACCTAGGGGGCAGTACTGCCCCTACAAAACCACGGTGTTGTATTACAATGAAGTGTTTGATACTTGTCTACAGTCTGACTTTAGATACAGGCTCTGCCTCTCATTACTGGCTGTGTGACCGTAGACAAGTTACTGAACTGCTCTACACTAGCCTCACTCAAATGTTGCTTTAAGAATATTAAAAGCATGCAAGTGGCAAAGCATGTGGCCCGGGCAAAGTGTTCAATAAAAGCACCTCGCCTTACGCTCTTTGTTTAACTTGTTCCCGTGTCACAGATGAGGAAACTGAGGCTTGAATGGAATGTCTTTGAATGTCTTTTCTCCTTTTCTCCCTGTTGATTTATCCAAAGATGGGCAATGACTTGTGTTCTGCTATGGGTCAGCTTCAGAAGAAAGGCGAGATTGGAAAGATCATATGTTTGACAAGTGAGTCCATGAGTGGAGGAGGGTCTGTACTCAGATTCCAGGCTGGGAGATGTAGTGGTTTTATCCTGAAGAAAGCACTTCTTTTCCTTCCCTATCAGTGTCATCACCTGACACATTCAAGAGGCAGTGCAGACTCACCCAACAGTGGCTCGGAGGAGGATATGACCTCCAGTGGTGATGCCAAAATCTGTTTTGGAGAGGTAGCATGGAAGACAGACCCCGGATCCAGATACCAGGATTCAAACCCTCATTCTATCACTCACATTTGTGCATTCACAAGACTGCTCTGTGCCTCAGTTGCCTCATGTGTTAAAGGAAGTAACAGTATATACCTCATAGGTTTGTCATTAAGACTAAGTGAGTTACGGCTGGGGATATAGCTCAGCAGCATAAGCACCTACCTGGCAAGTGCAAAGTCCTGAGTTCAATTCCCAGTACCAAAATAAAGGCTAAATGAATTAACATTTGTAAACCATTTGCAATGGTATTGGCATATAATAAGCACTACATCATTGTGTGTTACCATCTCTGTGAATGAGACCAGAACAAGTAGTGTCCATCCTTGTAGTCATACAGAGCCTGACCTATATAGCAAATGATACAAAGAAACCAAATGAAATGGATGAATGAACAGCCAATGGCTGGAAATAACTTTAGATTTCAGGAACATGTGATATTTAGCTCCTAATCTTAGCTCTTGGCAAATTATGGTGGGATTAGGCTTACCAGTATCAGCATGCTCTCAGCCACTGTACTATATGGTCTTTGGAAAACACAAAACAATACTGCAGTTACCATTTTAAATGTACTGACACTATCAGCATACCCTTGCACAGATTCATTCTGACACATGAGGGGTTTTAGCTCTCCTTAATACTCACAGAGAATGAGAGAGGAATCACCGATGAGGAAAAAAATGGGAACATGAGAGAAGTAAAGCAGATAAAAGTAGAAGAGTGTCTAGTACATTACCTATTGATAGTAGGGCCTCAATCAATATTTGTTGGATGGATGGATGCCCAATTTTCTATTCTGTCCCTTTTCAAACTACAAATTAGGAGAAAGATGCCAGAGATGAGGTAATCATCTTGGTTCATTCACTTTTTTTAAAACGTCAATAGCCTCCTGAGGAGTAAATATGAAAACATCACATTTTCCATATTAGACAAATTATAAATATCTCATATTCTGGTAAAGTCTCTGCCATTTATAACCTCTGTGACCTGAAAATAGTCACTGTGATTCTCTGAGGTTCATTTTTCTCCTAAGTGGTTCTTTTTTTTTTATTTTATTTTAAAGAGTAAAAGACGGATAACACAGAAATAGGGGGATTTACCAAATTACAAAGTGGTAGGAAATTATCAATGTTTGTTATTTTACCTATTGGTATCTTCAAGATAGTTTCTCAGGATAACAAATAGACAAATAATAGTGAGTTACAGACAAAAATAGTAGGAAATTATCAATGGTTGTTGTACTATACTTTGGTTTCTTCAAAATGGTTTCTAGGGAAAATAAATAGAGCTATACATGAGTGATCAATTAAATAATCAACTTTTCTCAATGGTTGTTGTTGGAAACACATAGTAATAAACATACATCCATTTACAAAATAGCATAGGAACAATACAAACATTACAGAGTTATGGACAGATTGGTAGGAAATTATCAATGGCTGCTGTAATACATGGTGGTATCTTCAAAGTGGTTTCTCAGGAAAACAGAGATGTCCAAGAAAGATCTAACAAGTAGTTACAGCCTAAGGGTTGTGAAAAATAGCAGATTACCTCCTCATCAGTGACTCCTTTCACTGAGGTATGATGACTGGAAGGAAGGCCAGGTTTAAAAAGAAGGACAGAGAGACTAGCACCAGGGTCCAGCAATAGGCTGTTTACTTTTTCCTCTATAGTCATGATTACGCAGGGCTCCAACAAGGAGATAACGGTCTGGCCAGAGGGAGAAGGCAGAATATGCCCTGGGCCCCTTTATTGCTGTTGGACCAGTTGGTAGGAGGGGTCTGAGCTCTGGGGCCTTTGCTTCAGAGGGCAGACCAACCTCTAGTGGTCACCTTTGCATTCAGGGCATGGCTCAGGGGGCTTCTTAGGGCAGTTCCTCTTGAGGTGGCCTGGCTTTTCACAGCAGTAGCAGATGAATGTAGTCATCAAGTTCTTCTTGGGGCCCCAAGAATCAGACTTAGGGTCTGTTTCTCTTAGTGCTGCAGCAAAGGCGGCTGTTTTTCTCGGTCTCTTTATTTTCTCTCCATGGCCTCCTCCTCATCACGGCTATAAAATACTGAGGAGGCAATTCTTACTAACATCTCAAGTGAGCTATCTGGGGCAAAAGCCATTTTTTGTATCTTTTTTCTACTATCTGGGGCTGACTGAGTAATAAACTTATTGTTAAGAATAGTTTGTCCCTCTACTGAACTGGAATCCAAGGAAGTATGCTTTATCAATGCCTCTTGTCTAAGAGGGCAGAGGGGTGTTCTCTCCAGCCTCCCAGCACATTGGGACCCTGCAATCACTTAGTGTCCTCTCCCCAACCGTCAACACAGGTGGCAGGAACATGTGGATGAAGTCCTTGGCCCGCTAGTCAGTCTCTGCACCATCAGGTGCAAAGTATCCCAAGCAGGTAACCTAGACACATACCTTCTCCATGAAGGCGGTTCTTTAAAATCTGAATATTGGGCACCCATGTATTCCATGAAGTCTCAGTACAGACCTCTCTGGAGCTCCACTTGCTCCTCCACCACAGCCTGTACATTTAGGGGAAGAATGACTTCCAGGGGGTCTCCTCAAGTATTGCACAAGGTCCTCCTGGTTTCCAGCTCCCAAAAGGCTCTTGCATCCCCAGTCAATTTGACCTCTTGAGTTGTCAGGCATCGTCTGTACTCTTGTGTTCTCCGAGTCCTTGTTCAGCAGCTGCTCCTCCGCTGACTCTGGACATTTCTGGCTCTCAAGGGCAGGGCCAAGAGCGACCTGCCATGTGGCATGTTTTCCCTGGGGTTTCTCCATGTCGGGATGGTTCACACACGTCTCTGGGCAGGCCTCCACAGCCAGCGTGGGGCAGCCTGATTGCACTGGTGCTTCTCTGCGGCATGGTAGTTCTCAACTTCATGGCGGCAGCCGGCCCAAGGGCTGGCACATGTCTCAGTGCTGCTTCCTGGGCGCTTGCTGCCTGCCTCCCAGGCAGCCTGCGTGTGAAGCTGGGGGCCAGGCCCAAAAAGGGCCAGGGCACCCCAGAAACATGGGGGCCTCCCGGGCACCTGCCGCCTTCCCCACCGAGCGCCTGCACGCGTGGCTGGGCACCGGGCCCAAAAAGAGCAGGCACGCCCCAGCCACAAGGGGCCTCCCGCGCACACCTGACACCTGCCTCCAGGGCACCTGTGCTCATAAATGGTTCTTAAGAATCTGCACAGAGCAGGTGTTATATAATACAGTACTATAAATACTTATTATACATGAGGCTAGGTTTTTATTTATGCATAATGGCCAGCACCCAATTTGTTCCAATCCTTTTATCATCATTATTACACAGCACATTATATGTATGGGTGACTCCTTACTTTCTCACAAGACTCAACAGTTTGTGAAATACTGTAATACCATGACCACAATTCATTTAAGGATTACCTAAAAGTACTGTGTTTTCTCTCATGGGTCCTTGTATTAAGTGAGTTTTACTAATCTTGTAACAGTGATATCTTCTTTCAAAAAAGCTGCATCACAAGCAACCACAAAAACCTTAGGGCACAGAGCAGGAGATACTTACATGGGGTTCAGTTGACCTGGGCTAGGTTTATCTGCTCTTGCTGTGTCACTCACATGTCTGTAGTTTACTGCAGGTTTCCCAGGCAGCTCTGCTGATCCAGATTGACTGCTGATGGGATGGACACCTTGGTTGTAAGACACAGGCCTCTTGTCCTCTTGCAGGCAGACCTGGGGATTTTCACCGGGGAATTGCAGGGGAACAAGAGTGAAGGTAGGAATGCACAAGAACCTTTTCAAGCTCTGTTTGGATCGCCTCTGTCTTCTTAATATCACATTGGACAAAGATAAAGCCAAGAAAAACTCAAAAGATGGGGAGTACACTGCACCTCTTTTGTGAGAGGAACTATAAAGAGACCAGAGGGATGTTATGGGCTGAACTGTGTCCCTCTCAATATTCACATGATGAAATCCTAACCCTTGGTGCCTCAGAATATGTGACATTATTTGACATAAGGTTTTCACAGAGATAACCAAATTGAGATGAAGTCACTAGAATAGCCCCTAGTCCAAGCCATATCACTTGTCGTTATAAGAGAAAGATGGGCACAGACACACACAGAAGGAAGATAACATGAAAACCCAGAAAGAAGATGGCCATCTATACTCCCAGAAGAGAGTCCTGGAACTGGTCCTTCCCTCAGGGCCCGCAGATAAACCAACTTCGATCTCAGAATTCTAGCCTCCAGAATTGGGAGACAAAAAATTTCTAGCGTCTAAGTTACTTCAGTCTGTGAGAATTTGTTATGACAGGACTAGCAAAGTAATATAATAGGTGAAGAATCAAGGCATGAATGCAAGCAATCCTCAATGCCCTATTTTACAGATGAGGAAACGGAAGCCCAAAGAGTTGAAGTTAACATATGGCCCAAGAAGACAACAGCTAAAGAGAACTAAAATTGTAAATGGAACCTGTCTCTCTAGCAGATTTCCTCATACCTGCCAGTAAGCCATTTCAATTCACAATCCTTTGTGTTTTCCTAGGTGGCTTCCAGCAGGGAAGCACTGGCATGTGCAGGACCCTGTTCATGCCCAACTAGGCAATTCTGAGCATGTTGCTTCAAAGCTTCTGTTTCACAGTCCTTAATGATCTAGTAATTGCATTTATGGCTTTCCAATGAAGTGTGCCAGGCTCTGACGGCCATCACTGGTTTCTTGAGAACCTTTATTTAATCTGAGACTGCAGCACTTCTGATAAGATAAAAAAGCATGTGAGGCAAAAACTTGGCCCAAATCTTGTATTTTAAAATGGTTTTCAGCTTATTTCACATGCCTAAACCTCTACCACCAATTATATATGCATTGAACATATTTGATTATTTGGGATGACTGAAGCCATTGGAATGATTTCTTGGACACAATGAATGAGGCTACTAACTCATGTATTAGGTTTCCCAGGGAAAAAAAAATAATACCACATATATATGTCTGTATTTCTAAAGATAGATGGATAGATAGATAGATGAATAGATAGGTCGATAAAGATAGATAGATAGATAGATAGATAGATAGATAGATGAATAGATATAGGCAGATAGATAGATAGATAGACAGATAGATAGATAGATAAAAATATAAGTAGGCAGAGATTTATTATAGACAATGGTTTTTGTGATTATGGAAGCTAAGTAGTCTATAACCTGTCCTGTGCTTGAGACACAGAAAAACTGGAAGTTTAGTTTGAAGGCATGAAAGCTGAAGAACTGGCAGCACAGATTCCAGTCTGGGTCAGAAGGCCTAAGAATCAGGAGTACCACAGGCAGAAGATCCATCTTCCAGGCCAAGCCGTCACGCATAGTTGATTCAATGTTTACTTTTTTGGTCTAAATGGATTAGACCTCTCCATTCACATTGAGACCTCTCCATTCACATGGAGAAGGCTTTTTTTGCCCCACCAATTCAAAAATCTCACCAGAACCATCCAGAAATAATGTCTAAACAGTTATCTAGACATTCTGTGGCCCAGTCAAAGTAACACATGAAATTAACCATTATAATCCATTATGCAATAATTTATTGAGCACTCCTGTGTGCCAAGCAGTGTTTTTTGTTCATTTATTTGTTTTTTCTCTTTTTTTTTTTTAGTGATGCTGGGGACTGAACCTAGAGCCTTGACACATGCTAGGCAAATACTCTACCACTGAGCTACATCCCCAGCTCTGCTAAGCATGTTACAAGCCCTAAGATATAGATATAAATGAAGCACAATAAAAGAATACAAGAAGCTCATTCTCTTGGGTTCATTCAATGTTCACTCATAAGATAATCACTTTTAGTATCTACTGAGTGATCACTGTGGTATAAGGCTTCCCCTGGCACCTGTCCTCCCTTGCCACAATGAGTAATAACCTAACTTGTTCAGCTGTCAGTGAGTTCCCCATGGGGCTTTAGCTGAAGGACATCGACACTTGTAAATGCTTTATCAAGATCTGAAGAATCTAAACCATCCTCCAGAAGCACTTCTAAATTTAAGGTGGTAAGAAAAATTATTTTAATGTGTGATTAATATTTATCATAGCCAATGTATTAGTTTTATGGTAAATTTAAGATGGAACTACATTTTTATATGCTGTATCTATACTCAAAGTACATTGAAAACCTTTTCTAATTAATGTGTCTAGTATTTTTTTATTTGTATTTAAAGTATAATTTATTTTCCTAAAACATGATGAGGCTTAGGGTTTTCATACCTCTGATTCTGGCACATCGCCAGTTGTCACTTCTCTTCAGAGTCCCAGACTGTGTTACGAATTGATCTGGGGGCATCAATAGTGACCACAGGCCTTCAGCACCTTGATCTCACTTGACCAAAATCAGAACTCATTACCCTTTCCTGAAAAATCTGGCCATCTGGCAATTTAGAAGAACTTATCAAAATTTTAAATGTGCTTAACCTTTGACCCAGCAATGCTATTCTGAAAACTTTATCCTATAAATTCACTAGTACAAAAGTACAAAGATATACAAAGTCATTCCTTGCTTTGCTGGTAATAACAGAAAAAAAAATGGAGATGTCACAAATTTCTATCAATAACTGGCTGAATGTCTTACTATATCCAGCACGGTATTCTATATAGCTATTAATACAAAGTATTAATGTATGTTCATGTATTACACATGAATTGGTTTGGAAGGATGTATGTAGCATATTGTGAGGAGGAAAGGTGCACAGGAATGCAGGTGTGGCTCAGTGGTAGAGTACTTGCCTGGTATGCACAAGGCTGTGGGTTCAATAACCACCACTGAGAGAATGAAAGGAAGGAAGGATGAAAGGAAGAAAGGAAGGAAGGAGGGAAACGGAAAGGAAAGAAAAAAGGAATAGAGAGTGAGAAAGGGAAAGGTTCATAATCATATTGATGGTTTCTGCCTGTGTGAAACTCTGCCAGGGCCATTGTGGCAGCAATCCAACATGGCATTGGATCACAAAACATGACAATGTGACCCTTCAAGCCAAACTTCCATGTTCTTCCTCTAGTCCCAAAATAAACTTCCCATTTCCTTTTCATGCATGCGCCAACAACCCTCCAATCCTCTCCCAATACGATATATTGCCTGCCCATGTTAACTCCACCCCTAGTCTAACCTAATAAAAACCCATTCCCCAGCTTCCTCCTCTGAGGGTCCTTGCAATCCCCTGCAACCCTCCCGCGCCAACAATAATAAAGGCTTGTTTTCATCCCCATCAGTGTCTCGCAATAGCGCCAAAACCTAACAAAGATGATCCACGGTTAATACATATATTTTTTGTAAAAGTACATTTTTTATGACACAAATAAAATTGGGTTACTTCTAGGGATCTCAATTTGCAGAATTAGAGAACTTTTCTCCAAAACAGTAGAGCTTTTCAAAAGGCTACAGCACTGTATCCAGTTCTCAAGTTACATTTCTAATTTTGCTGTATCACTTTCCAGATTCATCAGCTACTGAATCTCCCCTAGAAATGTTTACCTTCATTCTTGCTTCCTCTCCCGCTTGTCCCTAAGTTCAGACACTGGCTGAGTCAAACCTTTCCACCTCTGAAAAGTTTCTCAAATCCTCACCATGCTCTTTCTTCTGGCCAAGGGCAATGTCACCTTGTAGGTCATCCTGTGTCCACTTCCTCACTGTCACAATATACACTCTGCACTGTCTCTGGGAGCTCTTTTTAATAGACACAACCAGAATCTCTCCATTCCTCTCATCTTTCACTATTATCCATGTGGGCTAGACAATTCTTTGTTGTAGGAGCTGTTCTATACATGGTAGTGTGTTTAAAAGCATTCCTGCTAGATGACAATAGCATCCCCCTTACTCACTTGTGACAGGAAGATCTCAGCAAATTTCCCACTGGGGATAAAACCAGTTCTTCAGAACCATCAGAAAGTTATTGGCCCCTTCCACTCTTCTCTCCACATTTTTCTCCTCCTAAATTGCTCTGTAAATCACTTCAACTGTAAATTTTACCCTTTCTGCTTCCCCATCAATTAAACCTACTTGAGCCTTAGCCTGACATGATATCAACCCTGGCACTCATGTACAGTTTTGTCCTTAAATCGCCAACATTTAATGTGACTGACTTCTATTTCTCTTTATGCATATTCTCAAGAAACAAATATTCTGATTGGCCAAGCTATGACCACATGTTAACCTCCAATCCAATTGGCTGTGAGTAGGAGAGAAGTGGCACCTTCAGGAAGCATGGGAGCCTCAGCTCCCCCTCTCACCAGGGGTCCTGGGGTGCTTCCAGGCCAGGTATTCCTAACTTGTTTCTACTTGTATCCTAACTTGTTTCTACTTGTATTCTACTTGTATTCTAACTTGTATTCGAACTTGTTCCTAACTTGTATTCTAACCTGTTTCTATTCTTTCTCTTCTCTTTTCTTCAGGTAGTCTGTAGACATCTCCCACTGCTACCCCCACCACTGCTGTCAACTTTTTGCTTCATGTTGGTCACAGACTTTTTAATACTGCTTTCAAAGAATAAACCCAATATAGGTCCTAAAGAGTTCAAGACATTTATTTTGCTTCTTTGGAAACCTTTCTTAATTCCCAATGGAATCTCAGGATTGATTTAAATACTTAACATTGCAAGAACAGTGACATATGCCTTTGTGTACTGACAGGAATCAGAATATACCACTCAAAATATGGCAATTTTTTGAAGCTAGAAGCAATAAGAAGCAAAAAATTCAGGGCTGGGGATTTAGCTCAGCGGCAAAAGCGCCTGCCTGGCAAGCGCAAGGTCGTGAGTTCAGTTCCCGGTGCCGGAGAAAAACCAAAAAAAAAAAAAAAACCAAAGAAGCAAAAAATTCAGAAAAAGATAATGGCTCTCTCCTTGTCTAAAAGTAGGACATAGATTTCCCTTTGTGAATGTCTTCCCTCTTCCCTCTTGCATACCAGGGAGAAAAACAAACATTATTGTTGGAGACGTTAAGTAGACACTGAGATGAGTCTACATAAACCTTACTAAAATAACCCATCTACCATTAGCTTCCCTTTATATTTACCTTCTCCTGTTTACCAACCCTGGGAGCCCAAACCTCTTTCCTTTGTCTTCTCACTTCTCCACACACTTATTACCCTTTGGTATGTTGGTATATAATTTCCTGTTCTAGCCATCTCTAAACCTAAGACAGTATGGGAGACGTCTTTTCTTTCCTGGTTATATTACAAATGCACAATACTAATTTTTTTTAGTGTTAGTTTGAAAAAAATACCCTTTCAAAGACAACAAGCAACACTGTGTACAATTCCAAGGGGGTGCACGGCCCTCACTCCAATGCCGTTTCATGAATCTTGAAAGATTTCTACACATACATAAATATAATATATATACAATATAAATTAAACATTCTATATCCAGTGTTTTGGCAACACACACACACATTAATTTATTTTAATTTAGTTATGAGAAAGAGAAAACTCTCTCCTGCCACTCTTAATACCAGTCATACTAGAACTTGGCCCCAAAGCCTTAAGGAAAGGAAGGTCACAATCAAAATGCAAAGAAAAACAAAATAAATTAATTCATACCTTTTTGACCTTGTAAAGAACCAGTGCAATTTAAAGTAATTTTAAGCACATAAGATTTTTGCCTTAAGCACTAACTTTTCAGACTATCCCTTTAACCTTCCATTTGAGGTACAACCCCACAAAGCTCTCCACATCAGTGGTTTCTGAACTCTAGGCCTCCACCTTGCATGATCATTAAATCAATTTAATGAACCAAGACCTGCATGTGTTTTCAAATAAAACAGAACTGAATAGACAATATCAGAGTACTTGATTCATAGCATGATTGAATACAGGTATTGCTCATATAACAACGGAGTTATGTTCCTGGGACTAGGCTGTTAACTGAATTAAACACCTAATGGGAAACTGTATATAGTATGTAAATTACAGTATTCAGACAAGGAAATGAAAAAAAAAAACTTTTAAAGACAAGGAAATGGCCAAAGGAAACTCCAACTTGATGATTGTACTTTTATCTGCATAACTCTTACATGCAGTACTATAATGTGCAATAAATAGAACATAAAACTGTAGTACTATACAGTATAATCAGCAAAAATTACAGTATTGCATAAATAAGGTATACTGTACCCCAAAAAGGTATTGAGGTGCTATAAACAAGATGTACAGAGGGCCAGGGATATAGCTCAGTGGCATAAGCGCCTGCCTGGCAAGCGCAAGGTCCTGAGTTCAATTTCCGGTACCAAATAAATAAATAAATAAGATGTACAGAACTGTACAAAAAAAAAAGACAGATTATAAGTCTGACTAGCAGGTCATAAGTCTGAACAGTGTACCTCAGTCATAAGTCCAAACAGTAGGTAGGTCATTAAAAGTAGGTCATTAAACATGGGATGTATGTATTGCTGCATGAAACTTTTGCTTTATAAATGTGTGTGTGCAAGTGCATCTGTGCTGAATTATGATTAAATATATATTTCTTACATAAGTCAAAAATATCTGAAAGTCATTGTTCTATATTTTATACTATCCAATGCAGTAGCCACTAGTTACATTTGGCCATTGGTCACTTGAAATATGGTTGGTGAGATTTAAGTACAAAATACATACTAGATTTCAGTGACAACACACAGGGGGAAAAAGAATGTAGACTATTGCATTAATACTTTTATATTGATTCCATGTTGAAACACTTCATTTTGGATATACTGAGCTAAACAGAACATTATTAAAATTAATTTGACTTTTAAACTTTTTATATTGCAGCTACTGCTGGGAATGTAGCTCAGCAGCACAGCACCTGCCTGGCAAGTGCAAGGCCCTGAGTTTGATTCCCAGTACCAAAAAAAAAAAAAAAAGCCTAGGTAGGGCATGGATCTATATTGTGGCTACTACAAAATTCAAAATTTCATATGCAGTTGTCATTATATATTAACTGGATGGGGCTGCTCTATATGTTTTATAAATGTTGCATGTATGTGTATATACAATATATTTATATGTGTACATACAATATACTTATAATCTGACTTATACCATGGCATCTTTACATAACTTCTATCACCCTATTATTCCCAAACACTGAGAAAAATTTGTTCAACATCATATGACTGCCATCTTTTCAATGACAACTATAATGGCTGCCCCTGGGATCTGAAGCCCTTAATTCCAATACAGAATGTTTCTTTGACTCAGCTGGTTGTACTCACCTACTTGATCAACTTAGTTTAATGCTGCACAGCTTGGACAGAAATTATAAGCCCTTGAGAATGTTATTTTTCTTTTTGCCTTCTTAGTACACAAAAGGTTGTGGCTATCTTGCCAGTGTGCACCAAATGACTAGACAGTCTGAGTCAAGCAGGAAATGGCTCCATATCCACTTCCTGTGTTCCCTATAAAGCTCTCCCTGTATCAACTTTACCATTCAATTTCATTCCCCATACTCTCTCCTTCCTTCTCTTACATTAGAGGAAGTAATATTATCTATTAATCATAATCTTGATATTTCTACTGTCCAAGTTATGCTACAATGACTCCCCACACACACACACATCTACACCTGCCACTCCTGGTTAATTCTACCCTCTTTCAATCCACTCACATTTTCCTCTGGTTTGACTCCTTCTACATCCAACATCTTTAGTCACATTGATCTTGGGAATTATTCCCTTCTTTGTGGTAAGTAAATAAATAAATATCTTATACAGCATTTATCTTCCTGACATTATGCTAAGCATTTTGTGTCTCACGTGAACATCACAACTGGCTTTTTTAAGACAGAAAGAAAAAAATTAAAATGATACAGAATTTCAAAACAAGGTGATAGCAAATTAACAATAGTTATTATATTGCATATTGTTATCTTCAAAGTACTCAGATTACACTGG
>NW_004955455.1:12951355-12954046 GCF_000276665.1 Chinchilla lanigera
TAGTACAATTATCTTAGCTATCTTGTGTATATACACACTTGGGCTTCTAAGGTGACCTGAAATGTAAGACCCATGATGTTTTATCCACCATATAAACAACATCCACAAAAATTGCTTGACACATAAATATTTGTTCAATAAATAAGTGGATAAGTGACTGATAGAATACACCACTTTCTACTTTTACTTTTAGATACATCTATGTGTGACTGACCTTTTTAAATTAAGATATGAGTTC
Source organism: Chinchilla lanigera (assembly GCF_000276665.1). Lineage (NCBI taxonomy): Eukaryota > Metazoa > Chordata > Mammalia > Rodentia > Chinchillidae > Chinchilla > Chinchilla lanigera. The sequence goes on from NW_004955455.1 coordinate 12,951,594, forward strand.
TCTGAGGACAGGATTTATCTTTGCATTTCCTCTGTTTGCACAATGCCTGTCACAGAGTGGACACTCAAAGACATAGTGAATAAATCAATACAAGAATAAGTGATCCTTAAGCTCAAAAGAATGAATGTCACTTTCCCAAATTCAGAATATAATATTCTGTTGCTAAGAATCACTTAATGGCTCCCTTAGGATAAAGCCCAAACTATTCTCCATAGTGTACCAGGACCCATTTACCACATGAGCCTCATGTCTTGCATTTGGAGTTCTCACTACACTGAACTTTCAGCTCCTCAAATTCATGGTTAGAGAAAGGATAGAGATCCCTACACACCCCTTAGGTCCTGTCATCTGACTCATTCTCATTTGCCCACTGCCCCACTGTTAACCCCTTCATTTGGCTAAGTCCTTCTCATCTCCTAGTGAAGCCCTCTTCTAGGTTAATAACCTTCAAATAGCTCTTTTGTACTTCTGTGTGCAGTGCTTATAGCAGGAATAAATCAATAATTCTGTGTTTTGTGGTATTTATTTCCTCCACTTAAATATAAATTCCATGAGGTGAGGAACATGACTGTTTTTTACAATGTACCTAGTACCTAGACCATGTGTACGAAATCCATGTCCTTTTATCCTACAATTTAAATATATATTTCACCAAAATGTGGATATCCAGCTCATTGTGGGTGAATCTAAAATGTCTCCTGAAAGGCTCATGTGTTCAGAGGTGGAGCTTCTGAAAGGCGACTAGCTTATGCAGGCTCCAACTTCATCAGTGGATTAATCCACAGCTGGATTCATAATCTGGTGCCATTACAGGGACATAGCAGAAACCCAAGAGGTGGAACCTAGTTGAAGAGAGTGGATCATAGAGGCATGTGCTTGGGAACTTGCCCCCAGTCCCTTTCCCTCTTCCTCTCTCTCCTGCCTAGCTGTCATAAGGTGAGCAGCTTTCCTTTGCCATGCTCTTTTGCATGGTGCTTCTGTCTTGTACAGGCAGAAACAACAGAGCCAAGTTACCATGGACTGAAACCTCTTAAACCATGAGTCAAAATAAACTCTTCCTCCTTTAAGTTGATTTCTGCAGGTATTCTGTCTTAGAACAGAAAACCAACTAACACATGGCTTCTCTTGTTGAAAAAAATGAATTAAAATATCTGAAAATAGTACATCTATTCATCAGGATAGGTGAGGAATGATAACATCAGCATTGCAGATCACAGTCTCACTCCCACTGATATCCACTGTAGGAAGGTCAAGTCCCTGCACCCCATCTCCCTTAGTTCCATCTGGGATATCCATAATCTTTTGGCCAAAGACAGCACAATTCAATCAAACCAGGCACCACCTCTTAAAGCTCTCACCCAAAAGTGACACATGGCTCTTGCATACACATTTCACTGGCCAAACCAGTCAACAGGGTGGGAATTTGTATTCCTCCTGTAGAGAGGCCACTGCAGGTAGAAACTGGCATATCTAAAAGCAGGAATACAGATCAATTCCAGAGAAACAGTTGGCTGGAAGTAAAAAGCAGCTGCTTCCATGAGAGGGAACATTCACTTTCTAATTTGACACACCTCTTTTCATATTATTACTCTTCACACATTATACTGATGCTCTGTAGAAATTAAAGTGTATAATCCCTGCAGTACAGACTGCAGGAAGAATGAATAAGTGAGAAAATAAACAAACCCTTCTGTAAATTAGGGCACAAATGAAAAGTCTCTATGAGACATATCCCCTTAATACCACACTCTGGCTGGTCAATCACTGGGAGCCCCCATCTCCACCTTAAAGGACCACTGCATTAGCTGGCCAGGGGTGGACAGCACCTCCAAGCAGACTCCCCACAGTTACAGCCCACATGGAACATACCCTCCCCCAGGTGTCTGAGCAGCCACTCCTCACAGCAGGTTGGCCAGCCTCTATGAAATAGCTGGGAAGCCAGGCGTGGTGGCAACTCCAGGCACAGGGAACAATTTGAGAAGACCTAGAATCTAAAGAGCATAAATTCTTTTTTTTTAATTTTTATTTTAAAGAAAATGGTTCAAAAAAAAAGAACAATAGCAAAATACAAACAAAACAAAGCAAGTACATTAAAAATGATACAGGGTTTCAAACCAAATGATAGGGATTAACAGTAGTTATTACATTAGATATTGTTACCTTCAACGAAGTTGCTCAGATTACCAGATGTAAGAATAAAGGATTGATCAAATCATTCAAGGGAATAAGAAAATAATAATTTAAAGGAACATTAGAGACAATACATAGTGTCACTAGACAGGATTGTAGGAATTCACCAATGGTTGTTATACTGCAAATTGTTGTCACATAAATTGCTCAGATTACCAGATATAAGCATGTAAAATTGTCAAAATAGAAAAAAAAACTTTTCATCATTAACTGTTCCCCTCAATAAACCATCAGACACCAGCAGTACAGTTATGCCACCAATC
>NW_004955455.1:12954241-13057254 GCF_000276665.1 Chinchilla lanigera
ACATATGGGTCCGATTTATTTCACTTATAAGCATAAACTCTATAAGAAACAAATGAGTCCAGTCTGGCTAGAAGGACACAGGTAGCAGAAGACAGGGTACAAAGCAAGTGAGGAAATACAGAAAAATAGTAACAAAGAAACAAATGAGGAAAGCAAGGACCAGACGATGTTGAGTAACTTAACGCAGTTAGAACTTAGTTCCTGAAACAGGAAGCCAATGAAGAAAGGTTTTAAGCAGCAGGGTGCTATCTATAATTACTCCATGGGGACATTCACAGCACCCAGCAGCCTAGAAGTCTTTGCATTGTCCCAGGAAAACAGATCAAGACAAGTTCCTGAAGGCACCCTGCTCTTCTAGACATTTTCTTCTTGTTTATAGGAGGTCTGAGGTGTCCCAGAAGAGAGGTACAGCTGCCTAAGGAACAGAGGGCTTAGAATAGTGACTTTTTATCACTGAATGGTAATAATTTGCCAACATGTCCATTATACCTAAAAATATACACATTAAAGATGAAGAAATTAACCATAAGCAAAAGCTTTGTAGCATTCAGGATGATAGGATTACTGGACTACTTCAAAAGAACTTTAATGTTTTAACAACCAGTATGACCATCCTTGAGCACAGCAGTTAAACACATGCCCTAATGCCCGCACAGAATGAATAAGCCAGGATAATATTTTGAAAGATTAACTGATATTCTTTATTCTCACCACAAGTATGTTATGTTATCCGATGACCTTCCTCTATTTGAATGGTCAGAATACAAGCAGCTGAATATAGAATAAAGGCTCTTTTTTAAGGTTTCATTTTTAATTGACAAATTTAAGAGCAACACAAGGATACTCCCTCCTACATTCCTGCTCAGTATAGTACTGTAAGTCCAGCTGCAGCAATTAGGCAAGGGGAAAAAAATAAAGGTCATCCACATAGAAAAAGATGAAATGAAATAGTCTCTGTTTGTTGATGGTATGATCTTATGTAAAGAAATGCTGGTTGGGCTTGGGAGTGGAGGGAGCCTGCCTGTAATCTCAGAACTCTGGGAGGCCGAAGCAGGAGGACTAGAAGTTCAAGCCCAGCCTGGGGAACTTAACAACTTAGGGACACCCTGTTTCAAAATAAAAATAAAAAGGAGCAGAGAATGTAGCTCCGTATGAAGGCCCAATATCAAAAGAAAACAGGAGAGAAAAGAAGTGGAGGAAAAGAAGGGGAAGAAAGGAGGGGAGGGGAGGAGAGGGGAAGGGAGACAAGGGAAGTGATGATTTTAAATTTCAAAAACCTAACCCTGAAGGGACTTGGGCCAGAGTAAAACAAACATAATGAATCAGACCAGGGTTTCCTGCCTTTGAGACTAGACAAAAAGAAGGAACCAGACAAGAGCTTGGTCATTGGAGAATATCTTCCCTTACCCCACTGCTGGCAGTGAGCACCACATACTGTCATTGGCACTACTGCTGCCTCTGGAAGCCCATTGCTGCTACTACCACCTGCAAAATAGATCGATCCTCCCCTGCCCCTACTTCTACATGACACTCCTCTCATTTTAAAATCTCGTATGCATGTACCTAATTGGCCAAGTCTAGGTCACGTGCTCACATTTGAGATGCAAAGCATTCTGGGAAGGCAACTGCCTCATCTTCAAGCTCTTTCTTTTTTATGAATATGTTGGTGATACATAATAAATTCCTTCATCTGAGGAATTGGTACATATGTATATCACATTTTGATCCTTTTTACTTCACTTTCCTCTTCCCTCCTTCCTCTCTCCCTCATCAAGCTATTATGTGAAGACAGTTCCACCTCTCTAAGATAAGACTCAGATGATGGGAAACTTTTCAAAAATAGGATGAGCATTCAACACCAAGCAGACAAAACAAAAGATAAATGTTACTATACAGTTGTTCCTGTCACAACTATCAGGGCAGGCAGAAGAAAAACACAAGAAAAACACAAGAACACTAAGATTTTGGTCTCTGCTCCCAAAAACCAATTTTGAAAGTACAAACTATATCATACTCTTCTTTGCTAACTTGTGGTATTTGACAGAAGGTGAAGCCTCCATAAATGTTTGCTAAATAAATAAAAATAAATGAACAATCTTCCCTGAACAAATCAAACAACCCTTTTGCAGGGAAAGGACTGAACAAAATAACTCTCCAGGAACTTCTATCAAGAGGACTCTTAGAATTTATCATCTTACCTGAGACTGAGGCGGAGACTCACAGGGATCTTCCAGGGACTATATGACTCAGAAGCTAGAATAAAATTGCACTGATGCACTAACCCTTAACACAACTCAAATATTAAGTTTTGAAAATGGATCCCACTTAGAAAGCCAATTCAAAACTAATCTAAATCTAAACACCTTCTAAAGTAATAGAACAAGAATGAAATTTGTTCTGAGTCCCTGCTTAAGGTTAAATTTTATCTTTTAAACAGAAAGCCTAATACTATTAGTTTTGGTCATGCACTAGTCTCTGGTGCCACACCGGGCTACCATGTCACAGCCGACACCAGCAATGATTTTATAAATGTATTCTCCCCGGCTGCCTACCTTTGAGCTTGAATCGATTTCCGGTTACAGTTTACACATTTCATGCCAAAAGGCTACAGAGGGGGTCCTGAGGGTTAGTGTGAAATCACTTGTTCTGCAGATCTTTAAACATAAGTAAGAATCACCTCTGTTTTCAATGCTTTTCGTCTCAGTTTGAGTAGCTGCAAAATTGCCAGATCCTGCTCAGTCTCTGGACTTTCATCCATTTATTCACTCAACAAATTTACATTGGCTGCCTGCTATGAGCCAGGACCTGTGCTAAATTCAGGGGATAAAGCACTGACCAGAAAAGAAACAGTCCTAGAATCCATGGCACTTAAATTAGCTAGATGGACACCTATAAAGAAATATGGAATTACAAAGTGAAATAGATATTGGGAGAATAAACACAGGGTGCTGTATTTCAGAATGATGGGAAAATATCATTTGGACTGGGTGGGCTGAAGTAAAAGGAAGCCTTCCTGAGGACATTTAGCTTGAAACCTAAATGATAGGAAGAGTTGGGGGCTGAATCGTGAACCCATAATAAAGTTCACATGTTAAAGATCTAGCCCTCATAACTGACTGGATTTGCAAATAGGGTCTTTGAAGGATGGGTTAAAATAAGGCCATTAAGGTTGGCTCAAATCCAATATGACCAGTGTCCTCATCAGAGGAGGTAATTTAGACAGTGCACAGAGGGACGATCACATGAAGCCAGAGGAGCCAGCCACCTGCAAGCCAAGCAGAGAGGCCTTAAAAGAAATAACCTGCTGACACCTTGATCTCAGACTTCCATCCTCTGGAACTGTGATAAAATTAATTACTGTTACTTAAGCTCCCTCAGTCTGTAAATCTAATACAGGGGTTAACAAGGCAAAGAATCAGGTTCAGAAAAACTGTCTGGGCAGAGGAACAAGCAGGTACAAAGACCAGAGCAGTAAAGAGCTTTGCCCCAGGTATTGGTCAGCTTTCCTGTTACTGGAACAAAATGCCCAACACTCACAATTTAAGGGAGTGGATTCATTTTGGCTCATGGTTTAGAAGTTTCAATCCAAGGTCAGCTGGCTCCAAAGCAGAAACGTGGTGGAGCAAAGTGGCTCACGGCACATTCCTTTTCACATGGGAAGTTTTCCCTAAACGAATCAAAACATGAAAGGTTCACATGATCTGGTATGGAAACACCAGGCTTTCAGATTCTGACTCTGTGGGGGGGGGGGCTACAGGGGATACCTAGGGCACTGAGGTACATCCCCAGCTCTTTTTTGGTTTTTGTTTTGAGACAGGGTCTCTTTAAGTTGCTAATTTACCCAGGCTGGTCTCAAACTCACAGTTCTTTTGCCTCAGCCTCCCAGAGTACTGGAATTACAGGAGTGTACCACCATTCCCAGCTTCAAATCCTGACTCTTGAGGCTTGCTATCTATTTGACCTTAGGCAAACTGCCTCATCTCTGTAAACTTCCATTTCCTCACCTGCAAAATGGGTTTTAGAGAAATCTCCCAAAGTTTCTGTGCTGACTGGTGGAGATAATGCATTTCACAGGTCATAAATGGAGCATGACACATCGTGGTAAATACTCCACAAATTATACTTTTTTGTGTATTTTTTTATTTTGAGACTGTTTTGGTAAGTTGCCAGCTAGGCTTGAACTTGGTCTTCCTGCTTTGGTCTCCTGAATAGCTGGGATTAATAAGTATGGACCACCACACCTGGCATACTTGTCTAAGAAACTCACATTCAAAGAGTTTCCCACTGGCTGTGAAGGTATAATCTCTGAGTTTATCTATTTTTTTTTGTTCCCTAAAAGGAGGTTATAAAAGAACAGGAATCTCTGTTTGTTCTATGTCTAGAACAAATTATCTTTTCTCAGAGATTCAATAACTATGCTTTTCTAAGCCATTAGTTATTGAATCCCCACTATGCGCCAGACACAAGGCGAATGAAGTCTGGTCTTTACATTGTCCCTGCTGGTTGCCAGCATGCAGAGCATGAAGTGGTAGGGGCTCGCATGGCAGAGCAGAAGGACTGGGAGGAGGGGGAGGCCGGTGAAGAAGAGGAGGAGTAGACTCGGGCTCATTTTGCCAAAGTCGATTCCAGTGAGGCTTGGCATTTTTAAAGATTCAAATTCAACAAGCTCAGCATAATAACCAATCCCACTGGTGCTCTCTGTCTGCAGCCCCTTACCCAAATAAAGATGCTCCTTAAATATAAAGGACCTCTTATACCTGAAATGACTGAGGCTCTTCAAAAAGAAAGATAGGTCAGGTAACAGCACAAAATTAGACTGACATTCTCTAAAATCTCTTTCAGGTCCTAATGGACACTACCCTGTGCAGCCCTCAGGAGAATAACCATACCATAGACACATTTTGCATACAATTGGAGGGGGACTGTTATTTGCTAAAGGAGATGCAGGAACATTCTACATCAAATCCCTTGCTTTTAGGCTTGTTTACATTTCTTCACACGGATCCCTGTGTACCAAAACACACGTCAGCGTGCGCACACACACACACACACACACACACACACACACACACACACCATCTTCAATCACTTCATTTACCTCTGTAGCTCCAGAAGCAGAATAAATTAACATTTTCCTAGCAGCAAAGCCGAGACATGTTTTGTCTAGAGATTACACAGATTAAATCATCAAATGCCATAATCCACACCCCCATAAAGCAAAAAGATAGACAAGAAAATTCAGAGATAGCTCTCTAAGGCCCAGCAGGGAACTATAAATTCACCTCTCAGGGAGCATCCTGGCCACGGAAAAGCCCCTGCGCCCCAGCTTTTCTCCTAGGAAAAGTTTTCTGATCTAATTCAAAGTGAGATTCCAGGCCTTCCACTGCTATTTGGTTCTCTGACTCTTCAACATATAGGTGGCCACTGTGTACTTTTTCTCTTCTGCTTGTGTAAGCCTACCTTGTAAGTCCCCTTGCATAATTATATGTATCCTTTCTATTGATTCTGTGCCTCTAGAGAACTCTAACTAAAACAGTACATACTGGCAAAATTGAAAGCATGGACTCAAACAGGTATTTCTACATTCACGTTCCTAGCAGTATTATTCAGGTGTCTATTGGTGAGTGAATGAATTTAAAAATGTGGTATATAAATACACTGGAATATTAGTCATCCTTAAAAAGAAGAGGAGTTCTGATATATGCTGTAATAAGTGCTAAGTGAAATAAGCCAGTCAAAAAAGGATAGCTATTATGATCACATTATACAAATTCATAGAGACAAAGTAGTACAGAAGCTTTTGGGCTAGGAAAAGGAAGAATTGGAAAATTATTACTTAATTAGGGCTGATAAAATATTTTGGAACTAGATACTGGTGACAGTTACACAACATTGTCAGTGTAATTAATGACACTAAATTACACACTTTAAATTGTTAAAATAGCAAATATATTTGACCACAACACAAACATTAATGAAAAAAACTCATACTAGTTAAAGTCATTAACTTTTCCCTAGGCCTATAGTGTTTGGCGTAATGTGTTGCCAAGGTGCTATGAGACAAGGCAGTCAGTTAAGAGGAAAGAAGAGATGGGATTTAAGAGCTCTGTTTTCTGGTCATTAAGGTAAGAGTCTGCTAGGTTCTAAGACATCATGTTTTAGTTATGGGTTTTAATAGTAGTTGAAGGCCTGGAATCTCACTGTAGAGTCATTGTGCAAGTTTGCACTGGAAGGCTAAAAAACTGGAGACCAATGCCAAAGGCAATGGAGCTCTTCCAAAAGGGAAACACTTCCATCCTCTTTCTCTTTTTATCCCCTCCAGGCTATAAGCCTAATGGTTAGTGCCACCCGCATCCAGGGTGGGTCTTTCCCTTTCAATTTGTTGGCCTCCATGTCAAACACCCACAGACACACCCAGAACTTTACTAATATGCTAGGCAGTTCTAACCCAAATCAGGTTGCTATATCACAGTTACTGATCACATATACCTAGGGGCAGAATTGCCACATCATATGCTAATATTTAGCTTTTTGAAAAAATACCAAAATGTTTTCCACAGCAGCTGTGCCACTATTACCTTCCCATCCTGTGCATTAACATACATATTAGTCAGGAGCCTCCAAAAAAAAACCAAAATAGAGTGTATCTGTGTGTGTGTGCACGTGCATGTGTGTGCACACGCATGTGCACATGCACACGCGAGTGCTTATAGGAACTGGTGAAGTGGTATGGCAGACTGAGAAGTTTCACACTGCATGCTGGGAAACCAGAAAAGTCACTGGTGTGATTTAGTTCCAGTCTGAAGCTCCAAGAACAAGGAATGCCAATATGGCAGGGTAGGAGAAGAGCAATGTCCCAGCTCAAACAGGAATAGTAAATTTTCCTGTCTTGCACCTTTTTGTTCTATCCTGAAATAATGGAATGATGTCCATTCACACTGTGGTGAGCCATCCTCAGAACTCAGCTGGCTGATGTGAATGTTAATCTCTTCTAGAACTACCCTCATGCCAGACCCTCAAAATAATGTTTTACCAGCTATCTGGGCATCCCATGGCCCAATCAAACATAAAACTAATCATTTCATCTGTGGATGGGCATACAGGCATGCCACTTCCATGACTGAACTATGTATGGCAAACATGTAATAAAAAATTAACCTTTACAACAAAGTAAATTTGTTTTTCTAACATAATTGGGTAGGAAGTAATGCTAGCTTAGTAATTCTTAGTAGGGACAGTTTTGCCCCCCACAGGACATTTGGCAGTCTGAAGACAGCTTCTGTGTTCACAGTTAGGGGCAGAGTGCCATGGGCATCTTGCGGGCAGGCCCAAGGAGGCACTGAATTCCTACATGCACACAACAATCCCCTGCAACAATGAACTATGGCCCAAAATATCAATAGGGTCAAGTTTAAAATATCCTTGTTCTAATTAAAAAGGCAGCCTATGGCAGTGATGGCAGACCTTTTAGAACTTCCAGTGATAACAAACAGCATGCTGCAGGACACAGGCCATAGGTTTGCCACCACTGGTCTATGGCTAGTTTTCAAACAAGTTTCTATGGAGTCACAGGATTCCAGAAGAAATTTGCAAATAACAGAATCCAAAATGAAGAGTGAATTAAGAAATTATAATATCTCAAAACTTTTTCAATCTAGAAATAATGAAGTGTAGCAGTTCAATGATTCCATCAAGAGCACAGGTTTAGCCAGGCATCATGGTGCATACCTGTAATCCCAGCACTCAAGAGGCTGAGGCGGAAGGATCACCATGAGTTCAAGGCCAGCCTGAGATACATAGGGAGACAGCAGCTCAAAAAACAAACATACAGACAAAACAGGTTTAGCCTGGCATGGTAGTACACACCTGTAACTCTAGCATTCTGGGAGGCTAAGGCAGGAGGATCACAAAATTGAGCTTAGCCTGCATAACTTAGCAAACCCGTATCAGAATTTAAAAGGAATGTGGGGCTGTAGCTGTAGCTCAGCAGGAAATACCTGGGTTTAAGTCCCCATGTGGGCTAGGAGAGAGCCGGGAGGGGGGTGAGAAAGAGAGAAAGAGAGAGAGAGAGAGAGAGAGAGAGAGAGAGAGAGAACAAGAATACAGGTTTTCCATCTCTGCCTTACTACCCTGGCACATACTGACTCTTAATTCTCATACTTGATTTCTCATGGTCCCCAGTGATTGCTGCAGATCTAGCCATCACATCCTCACACATTTATGTAGCCAAAAGGTAGGAAGAAGCCATTTTCACCTTTGTAGAAGAGGAAAGCCTACCCCCAGTATATGACTATCCATATAGCAAACTTCCTTCTAGATTTCATTCATCAGGTTTGCATCATATGCTCGTGCCTAAAGAAATCATTGGTAAAGTAAATAAAATCACCATGCTCAGGTGATCAAAGCTAATCAACTCTGCTAATCAAAGTTTATCCTCTAAGACTAAAGAGGGACCGCCATCTCTGGGCTTATGAGAGGATGAACATCCAAACACCAGATGTTGAAGGAACTAAGCTACTCTGAGGTTGTTTCACTCCTTGGTGCTCTAAAACTAGTTTACTTGTCACTTGGTTTCAGGTGCAAATGATAAAAACCTAGTTGGTATCTTAAAAGAGGATATTATCAGCTCAAATCACACTGAGAAGCCAAGGTATAGACACTGGCTTCAGATACACCTGGATGCTGAAGGTCAAATGCCATCACTAAAATGTGGCCTTGCTCTCAGTTCTTTTCTCTGAATTGGCTTTAATCTCAGGATAGTTCTTCTGTTGGTGACAACATGACCAAAATAAAGTCCTAGAACTGAGTCTCTGACTTTGATCCCTCTGGTTTGATTCACATGCCAGCTGCTGGACAAATCACTGTGGCTAGGGGAACAGAATATCCTGATTGGCTGCAACAGTATCATCTTTTCCCAGCTTAGGGGAGGGATGTACTATAGGCAGGAAGGGTGCTGGATTTGCAAAAACAACACATACTACATAAACACTTGAAAAACTTTACATGTGTTTGCCTCCAGGTAACCTGGATATTATAAAAGTGCATCAATTCATTTCACAAACATTGGCTGAAGGTTAACCGTGTGCCAGACACAGTGGATTGGGGAAGTGAATAAGACATTACCTTTTCCACAGAGGATGCTAGTCTTCTGCCACCTGCCCACTGTGTGACCCTGAACGGACTCCTTGACCTCTCAGATTCTCCAGCTCAGCGTCTGTAACAGGAGATGACCAGCGTGCTTGATTTCTGAGCAGCTTTCTTATGCTGTATTCAATTAATTTTGACTTCTTTCCTGCCAACTACTTTAAATATTTTTTCTGGATGTTACCAATCAGACTAATTTGATTCTAATTGCATGGCTTGTCCCCCGGCATGTAGGAACAAATGAGACAGGATTGAAGTCAACTATGAGGCCCTCCATGATGGCATGACTGAATTTGCACATCCGGAGTTCACTGACGACAGCCCAGAGAGCTGGTGGGTGAGTGTTGTCAACAAGCCCAGTGGGGGTAGGGGGTCTGCAGCAGGAGCAAGTGGGGAAGGCTGCCACTGGGGAGGAAGCTCTGGACTACAGACACTACTTGTACTACTCCCTTCCTAACCTCTGGGAAAGCCACTTCCAAGCCAAAGACTTAGGCTACCTTTTGCAGATTGCAAGCTAAAATTAGCAGCAGGTGTGAAGCTGACTCCTTCAGACTGATTGCTGGGCCCTGAAGATGCCACCTTCTGCTGATTACTCATGATGCTGGCTTGCAAGGAAACCGTGTCAGGTGCTTAAAATGTTTAGTGACCCTAAAAAGACAGAATACTGTAGCCAAGTAATAATCCTTTACTTTTTCTCCTAAGTGACAAGCATAGTCAGAGGTAAGAGGCTAATGGCTTCCCATGGGGAGTTGGGCAGCTTGGGCACTGCACATTAGGAAAAGGCATACTTATTGCAATCAAGGAAGCCTGGGTGAGTGGTGCCCCCTAGAGTTATATGGTGCTCAACCTGCACGACCATGTGTGGCAGAATTTATTGCTAAGACCAAAACCGAAGGTGACAAAGCTCCTAATGGCAGGAATCCAGAGAATGTCAATCAACCAAAACATAATTATGTTGGATAATAGCAGAGATTGCAGGTGCCCTGTTCATACCCCAAAATGTCATCTATAGGCATTTCCTATACATGGTTGTGGCTTCCTGTGTCTCTCAATCTGAAGATGTTCTCTAGTTACAGGGTGGGCCAGAGATACCCAGGAGATAATGCTCCCAGGTGTGATGCTCAGTAAATACACTGCCCATTGTAGGGCAATTCTGAGTTATTTTCTACTGTTTCTGTGAAAGCTGTTTGGTCCTAGATGGCTAGCATTAGCCACATGGGACTGACTGCTGAGCATTTGAAATGTGGTTAGTTCAAAAGGGGAAGTGTGAAATAAAAACATACTAGACTTGGTATGGGAAAAAAAAGAATGTAACACTCATGATCACCAGAATTTAAAAGGGACTCAGCACATGTACACATTGTTCACTTTGAATACTGAAGTCTAATGCTTTACTCTTGAATAAACGTTTTGGTTATAAAATTTTTAAAAGAATGTAATACATCTCATTTATAATTTTTATACTGGTGACTCCCTGAAAGGATACGTTTTAGATACACTGGGATAAATAAAAGATACTATTAAAGTTAACATCACCTGTTCCTTTTTACCTTTATATTGTGGCCCCAAGAAGGTTGAAACGTGCACAAGTTGTGCTCTATCAGATAAAGCAGTCGTAGAGAGTCCCCTGTGGGGTTGTGCCCACTGGCACAGTGACAACTCTCTCTTGTCACATCTTTTTTTGTCCTCCTTGCTTTTGTCTCACTTTCCTCCTCCTTATGTGGGATTATTTCTGAAATAAATTAATTGCACCCAAACCTTGCATTGAGGCATGCCTTTGGGGTAACCCAAACTAGGAAATAGACCTGCTACTCTTAGTACCGGGACCTATCTTAATACCTACCTTTCCTTTTACTCAATTTGGATACGGTTACATGGGAGCAATAAAGACACCAATACTGTAGGTTAAATGCCTGATTTTAATAACACAACAAGAGATGTGCATGGTTACCTGGCAAGAGTGTAGTACAGAGAGTCAGAAGAAATTATATTAATACAAAGTAGTGTGAACAGGGTGGAAATTTATGCTCATCCTCACAAGACCTAACTGCTACCCAGTTTGCTGCCAAGAACAACTGAGAGAAGTGAAGCTTGAGCAAGGTCCTAGACTGAAGGACTGACTTTGATGCATGACATCAACCATGCATTTTATTTTGTGGGGAATACACTTTGAATTACAGTGTGTGTGTGTGTGTGAGTGTGTGTGTGTGTGTGTGTGTGTTGAGCATGAGGGAGTTCACTAGACTTGATTCTCTGGTTTCATTCATTTTCCTGTGAACAAAGCTAGCAGGAGAAGCAGACGCAGCCTACTTCAGAAAACCCTAACAAAATATACTTTCTACAAAGGGATCAAATGTTCTATCCCCTTCTCGTTAGTACTGTCCTGTCTGTGACTGAGATGAGCAATTGTGCCATTGCCATGGGTGGGGTGCACTGTAACAGCACTGCTGATGCTTGCGAGGCACCAGGCACTGGGGACACTGCAGTGCAGGAAGCAAAGTAAATGACCTGTAGCTTTCAGGAGGAAAACACAAACCCCCACCACCACCCAGTCCTTGGAAACAAGCAGATAAATCAACCAAGAAGGGCCATAAAAGAAATAATTTAAATGTCCTGAAGAATCAACATTTAAGCAGAATTACTTATTCTTCCATTTCCTAGTCTTTTATATAAGAATGACAATAATTTTTTAAATGATTTTTTTTAAAAAAAGCGTTAGCTGGATTTAAGAGTATGCCAAATAAAGCACAGCCACATACCACATAATAATGTTCTGGTCAACAATGGACCACACAGGCACCAACAAAACTGAAAAATTCCTATCACCTAGTGACATCATAGTATCATAGCACAATGCGTTACTCATATGTTTGTGATGACGCTAGTGTAAACAAATCCATTGTGCTGCCAGGGACATAAAAGTCTAGTACACACAGCTATATACAGCACATAATACTTAATAATGACAAACTGTTATGTTACTGGTTTATGTATTTATTATACTATACTTTGTATCATTATTTTACAATGTACTCCTTATCAAAAAAATAAGTGAAACATTATGCTGTGTTGTGACAGCAGCAGCCTCAGACATCTTGGGTTTACTGTGTCTTTTGACTGCATGAAGAAGCCACGTTGAGTGATTGACCCGCACCATCTAGGTTTATATAAGTACATGCTGTGATGCTCACAAAACAGCAAAATCGCCTAGTGATGCATTTCTCAGGATGTAACACCATTGTTAAGCGACACATGACTGGATGTATTTCCCCTGCAGAAGAGCAAATTGATTTACCAAAAAATAAAAAATAAATAAATAAATAAAAATAGAGTGGGTGCTGTCCAAGGTACTGAAGGGCTTCCCCTGGGAGCCCAGCTGGGATTTGTACAGAACTCCTCCATAACCTTAGAGAGGTAGTAGCTTGCCCCCAGTAAGCAGTTATCACCATCTATATTGATGTCTGTGCATGTTATACATAGCATTTCTTTCATTTATCCTCACTTCAAATTTCCTGTTCTGATTTAAAGGCAAGTCCCTTTAAAGTACACACAATCAGGGAATTACGGTTTTTCCATCATTTCAGTTGAAAAGACTGGAAAGTACATTACATCTCATCGAGGATATTCTTCTTATGCCCAGCTGAAATCTCTCCTGCTTGAATGTAAAAGTTCAAATTTAAATGTCTACAAGGACCACAGGGTAAAGTAAATGACTAAAATGGGACATTTAAATAGCAGCTGATATGGCTCTGGTTGGGGTGAGACAATAGACATGAGCAGACTGGCTGAAAGGACAGTCCTGCTCTGACCCAAGGGAAAGCCTTCTACTGAGCTCCTACCAAGGCACCCAGCAGGTTACCTACCAACTCAAGAGAAATCCCAGTCCTGCAAGGTTATCTACTTACTTAAAAGAAACTCAAAAAATCTCTCAATTTTAAATTCTTTAAATTAATTCAATACCTTAAAATTCATAAAGTAAGCCAAAGAAAATATTTCTAGGTTTGAACCTACCCACAGACTGCCACTTTGCAGACTGTCTGATGCAAACCCTCTTGTTTGAGATCTTACACACCTTGAAGGTTAGAAGATATGAAAGTGAGTACTTTCCTTCCCGTTACACAGATGAGGAAATGGAGGTGTAAAACAAAAACTAAGATTTCAAAGTCATTGGAAGAATTGATAACACAAGCCCAAGCATCTGTTACTAAGTATATTAAATTAAAAACAAATATTAGATAATTACAGTGCGTATGCACTTGGGAAGGAAGTTCACTGTAGAAAAAAATGCATGAAGGATTATAAGTAGTACCTGCTATGGGCTCTATAAGTGTACGTTGTAGAAGCTGCTGAGCAAATGTCAGCTCAGGGACATATAATGGTTGTTCATCATAGAGTGTTTTAGAAAGCATTTTTAATCACTTCAACTTTAAACTACATTAACAAGCAGATTACTAGCTGTATGACATTCTCTCCACCTCAGTTTCTGCATCTGTAAAACAGGAACAATAGCTCACCTGACCATGTGTGAGGAAGATATGAGATAATACACTATACCACATACGTACATTAAGTATAGGTGCACACAAAGACATACGCATTATATAAATATATATACATGATACATACACACAGATACAGATATATGGATACACAGACATAATATAGTTGAACCTGCATATCTGCTAGTTTCATGATCAATCAGCCACAAATTACATACTGTGTAGTTAGGCCGGGCGTGGTGGCTCACACCTGTAATCCCAGCACTTGGGAGGCTGAGGCAGGAGGATTGTTGTGAGTTCAAGGCCAGCCTGGGCTACAAAGTGAGCTCAAAGCCAGCCTGAACCGCACAGGGAGAACCTGTCTCAAAAAAAACCAGACAAAAAACAAATAAACAAAAAAACATACTGTGCAGTTAGGGCTCTAGTAGTTGGGTCTATACTGAAAATAAACAGACTTTTATTTCTTTTCATTATTCTCTAAGCAATACATTGTGACAACTATTTACATTGTATTTACATTGCATTGGATGTTACAAGTAACCAAGGATGATTTAAAGTATGCAGGAAGAAGTGATTAGGTTATATGCAAACATTAGATGCCATTTTATATAAGGGATTTGAGAATCTAGCTTTTGATATCTGAAGGGGGTCCTAGAACAAATCTCTTGTAAATACAAAGGAACAACCATACTTATATTTATATAAGGCCCATTTTGGTAGTCGCTTGACAGAATACTACACTGGTAAGTCAGGAGAATGTAGTAGGGGCCAGGGATATAGCTTATTGGCATAAATGCCTGCCTGGCAAGTGCAAGGTCCTGAGTTCAATTCCCAGTATAAAAAAAAAAAAAAAAAAAAAGACAGAAAGAGAGAGAATGTAGTAGAAATACTTTAATGAAAGGTCACAAGTTTTGGACCAATTTAAACTGAGTTGGAACCTAGTTCTGCCACTTACCAGTGCAGCCACCCTAGTAAATTACTTAAACTGTTTAACAATAACTGCCCTTAGCCAGGCTGTTATAAAAATTAAAAAGAATTGAGTACTTGCCCTATGCCAGGCAATATGTACAGTGCTCAACATTGCCTGGACTATAACAAGTGCTCAGCAAATAGTAGGGGGTAATATTATTAACACATCGGAGTGGCAACATGGAACCTAACATGGCTCAGGAGACCCTGTGAGTGAGTATAACATGGAAAAGCCAGCTAGGCAAGGGGCTGGGGATTTAGCTCAGTAGCACAGCGCCTTCCTGGTAAGTGCAAAGTCATGAGTTCGGTTCCTGGTACTGGAAAAACAAACAAACAAAAAACAAAAAGCAGGCTAGGCAAAGTTAATTAATTGGGTCAGTAAAAGACTTAATTGGGTCAGTACATGGAGAAAATATTGAATAACAGAGGAGAACCAAAAGAGGTTGAAAGAGAATCCAGGGCTGGATCAGGAAACTTCTATAGAAAGGACAGGAAATATTTTCAGCTTTGTGAGCCAGACATTCTCTGTCACAACTACTCAACTCTGCCTTTCAATGTGAAATCTGTCACAGGTTAATGAAGCTCTCTGTGGGTGTAGCTTCACTCCAATAAAACTTTATTTACAAAAACAGGTGACAGGCTAGATTTGGTCCATGAGCCTTGACTCACTGACTCCTAGTTTAGAATGAAAAGGTTACGGCATGCAGTAGAATAAGCATAAAGTATGTAATTTAGTCCAGGAAAGCAACTGCACAGGCACTTACATTCCTGGAATTTAAATCAAAGCTCAGGACAACCATGGATGTAGGATACCAAACAGAAACAAAATTACCTAAAAGTGATTTTAGGCCACAAAAAACAAAACTGTACCTTAGTCTGTTCTGGAAGGACAGGTCAGTTCTGGTTAGAGCTGCAACATGTTCAGCTGAGGCTGGTGACAGAAAACCCCGTCAACTGCTAGTAGCTGCTAGGAACACAATGAGAAAGGATCTTGAGACCTCATCTCAGCCTAGAAAGAATGAGGGTGATGATTGATTAGTGATGTCTGCCACCACTGTAGCAAGGAGGATAGTGATGAGTGTGCCACATAATTGCCATCTTTAAAACCATATCAAAAAAAAAAAAATCACATGAGGAAGGTTAGGTGGTAAACAAATGAAATTTGTTACCCTCAATAAGTTGTATAGCACAGATATAATTATCTTCAAGATGGCAAGACCCTACTATACTTCTTAAATACTAATTTAATCTCACTAATAACAGGCATGATAAACCTAAAATGGTTTTTAATCACAGCACAGCAGGGGGCTGGACTAGGTCACCTCTGAATAGTCCTTGTGGCCCTGTGTGGGACTCTGATTTTTCGGGATGCCTTATTGTACTATCACAGCTGTGTTCCAGGTGGCTTAGCCTTTTCAACAGCTTTGCTTTGAAGATGTCATGAATATTTAAATATACTTTCAGCTAAACATTTTTCATGCTTCTCAATTCACCTACAGACCAGGGCTAGGTTTTGTTTGCAAGAAGCTCATTCTTGTGATGTTGTGTATTGAACACACATGCATCTAAACCCACAGGCATTGTATTAGACACACACATTCGGGCCTTCAGTGTGTGTGTATGGAAATTCCTTCCCTTAAATCCTGACACTGGGCTCTGAAGACAAAGCCTGCAGTTAAAGGTCACCAACATGATCCGGTCCAAATCAGCAACTTTGGGATAAGTAAGGATGTACTGATTATTTGGGAGTGGTCTACAGTGTTCTCACTATAGTTAATCATAGCGTATGACCTCAGAACCACACTGGCTATGAGAAAGCTAATGTCCTCTTCACTGTCCTGATAAGCAAGGAGCTGAATGAGTCACAAAAGGTCCCAGGGTGGGGGGTGGCATAGCATTAAGGATTGAAGTAGTGTTAGTTAAATTCATGAATCTGTTTTTATCTTTTCCATGAAGTCCCACTAAAACAAACAGAAAGGTATTTTAAAAGGGAAAAAATGACAAAGTCATCAAAGTGAAGAGAACTGGAAAGGGAAAAATCAAATTGTAAAAGCTGAATGTAAATTTCAGTGGAGGAAGCTGAGAATAGTGGATTAGAAGGACCAGGTCCTCTAGAAATGTAGGTAACTAGAACTGTACCTCAGTGGCAGGCAATGTACCTAGCATGCATAAGGCCCTCAGCTGGATCCTCAGCATGAAGGAAAGGAAGAGGGAGGAAGGGATGGAGGGACAGAGGGGAATCAATTGTTCATTATATTAGCTAGCTATTGTTATATAACAAATTATTCCAGTTACTCAGTAGTTCACAGTAACAAATGTTTATCATTCAACTCCATTTCCAAGGGTCAGAAACCTGGGAGCAGCACAGTTGGGTAGCTGTGGCTCAGAGTCTCAATGAGGCTGCACTCAAGCTGTCAGCAGGGGGCTCTGGTGTCATCTGAAGGCTTGACTGGGGCTCAGGATCCTCTTTCAAAGTGATTCACTCCATTACTAACTAGATATTGGCAGAAGGACTCAGTTACTTGCCATGTGAGTCTCCTATGGGGCTATTTAACATGGTAGTTGGCATCCTCCAAAGTAAATGATTCAAGAGTAAGAAAAGGCCAGACAGAACTATAGTATTGCTTATATTAGTATTGCTTATAGTATTGCTTATAAGTAACTGTCACTTTTCTTCCACTGCTGGGAATCAAACCAGAGACCTTGTACACACTAGGTAGGCTACATCACCAGTCCCACACTATCACATCTCCTGCAGGATACTAGTCACAAAAACCAACCCTGGTCTGACAGCAAACTGCACAAGGGCATGACTACCAGGAAGCAGGGGTCACTGGAGACCCTCTTGGAGGTTGGCTACCCCATCCATGAAAAACACATAGTTTTCCCTCACTATCTTCTGGGGATTGGATCCAGAACATTCCCCCTACACACATGCCAGATACCAAAACCTATAGATGCTCAAGACTTTTCTACAGTATGTGCATAAAACTTACCCACATTCTCTTGTATACTTTAAATCATTTCTTAATTACTTATAATACCTGGCATTATGTAAATGGTTGTTACACTGTGTTGTTTAGGGAACATAACATATATTCTCAATACAGATGTAACTATCCTAGGCCTAACTACATTTTCAATCTGAGAGTGGTTGAATCTGTGGTGGCAGAAGATGCAGATATTCTGGGCTGATAGTGGTAAACCTACAGCACACATGCCACAATGAGAGGTTAGCTATCTTTGAAAACTCTAATAAAAGATTCACCCTCACTGCCCTGGGCTGACTGCATCCCCAGAACTTAAGGGTGCAAGTTTCCAGAAATGAAAAACCTCTTCCTGCTTAGAACAATTGGCCCGCACCGAGGTCCATCATCATGAAATTTCAAATACTGAAGAGCCCATGAGTTCCAAGTTAAAAAGTCAGATCAATAATCAGAATGGCTTCTCAAGTGTGGTACTGGAAATTAGAAAGCAATAAACAATAACTTCAAATCTTGAAATGACTTCAAATCTTGAAAGAAAATTATTTGCAAGTTAGTATTAAACTAACCAGAATGAAAAGCACTAGAGGAGAAACAAGCAGATTTTTTAAAGCTGGAAAGTAGATGAAATACACACACACACACACACATGCACATCTGAATCCCAAAACTGACAGTGGAGAAAGTCAGGAATAGAGAATTAGCAGCACAAGAAACTTCCAGAAATAGAGGTGAAGGAAAGGGGCGCTCAGTGAAATACATTCCAAGTACTGAGCACTTAAAGGGCCTTTTCAATTCTGGAATTGTATGGTTCTAAAAGTGTAGTGATACCAGCCGAACTTTCAGTGAAGTAAGAGAGCAGAAGGAAGGTCTTTTCAGTCATGCTTGGGAAGTTAGTAAAAGATGTGCTCTGTCAAAATAGGGGGACAAAGATATGCGAAGGCAGACAAACAAGAAATGGACGCTTCAAACCAAAAAAGGGATAAAAGGGAGCTCTGGCATGGTGGTAGAGGAGGACTCCAGAGTACCAGCTGGATGCCAGGCCAAAGGGACAACCAGTCCAGAGCAGAACAGGCTTGGGTCCCCAAGTAGAAGTCTTTATTGTGGGGGACAAAATTGAAGGAACACTTAAAGCATCAGAATGTCTTAGGGGAAATTTGGACACTTGGTGAGGAGTTTGAGGTTGAACTAGTCTATGTGCACAGAAAACTAAGCAAAAAACAAAAACAAAAAATACAAACAATTATTAGCTCCTGGGAGGGAAGAGCTGTCAAGGTAAGAAAAAGCAAGCATAGTTTACAATGTGGCTCAGATATGAGTAGAGTTTACATAGTCATGATAATGTAAACACTACTGATCTAATCAAAACTATGAAATAACTATAATGAGAGTGGGTGGAGAAATTGAATAGGTAACCCTTAGAACAGAAATATCTAGCTTTAATAATAAAGACTATTTAGAGATGGACATTAAATACCAAAATGATCAACTAAAAGAGGTGAAATGATATCGGGGGGAAGTAGGGGATTATTATACTTTTTGTGGCCAATTTTATGCCCTGCTTGGATTTTAGAAAGACTAGTATGCAGCAAGAAGAGGTGGCAGTATCCAACCATTCACTCATTCAGCAAGTGCTTCATGGGCATCTATCGTATACCAGGATCCCTGGGGATCAGGAGAATAAAGACAAAGGATCCAGTGCCTGCCCTTCCTGGCTCACAGTCAGTGGTTTCTCGACCCACCCAGAAGGCAGCAGTCCAAATTCTTCTCAACTGAGCAGGTTACAGGGACAAATGGATCCCTGGATACCCACTGGTCTCAAATGTTTTGGAAGACAGTGAGTGCAGGCTTCTGGTTACTTTGCCTGGGTGTAGAACCCTCAACCCTCAAAGCATGATGGAACCTGAGCAGGTGCTGCAAGTCAGCACAACCCCCGGGATAATAACAGTCACTCTGCAGCAGCAGTCTGCACAGTGGTTACTTCCTTTTGTTTGCGTTTGTTTGTTCGTTTTTTAGTGGTACAGGGATCGAACTCAGGGTGTTCACACTGAGCTACATCTTCAGCCTTTTTTTCCTGTTATTATTACTATTATTTTTCTTGGGTTTTTTTTGCAATACTGGGGATTGAACCCAGGGCCTCCACATGGAGCTACCTCCCCAGCCCGTGTTTTGTTTCATTTTTCATTATGATTATTATTACACTGCAGTCCAGGAGGACTGAAACCTAAGCGTTCACCCTGAGCTACATTCCCCGTGGTTTTTGCTTTTTAATTTTGAGACAGGATCTGGCCAAGTCACTAAATTGCCCCAGCTGGGTTTAAACTAGCAGTTGCGTACAGGTGTGCACCACCACACCCAGCTCTAGGTTACACTTTGTAAAGCAACGAAGTGACCTATGGCTTGTTTCAAGCATAGTAGTGACTGTGCTGCTTTGCTTGGAAGACCTCATTTAATCTTCACAAGAAATCTCCTACATAGCTGTTATTATTCCCACTAAATGAGAAAAATAGAGCCCAGAGAGGTTTTATGACTTGTCAAAAGTCACACAGCATCTGAGCAGAAGAGCTGAAATTGAAGTCCCCACCATTTAGTACACTGTCAAGACTGGGATTCTTGTCCATTTTAATTATTGGCATGAGGATTAGAAGACCAGAGTTCTAGCTCCTGCTCAGTGATTAACCAGCTGTGTTAATCAGGAAAGTTCTTTCCTTCTTGGTGTCAATTTCCATGTGAGAAAAATGGAGGGAGTTGGCTCCAAAGACAACTAAATGTCCTTTGTGCATTGGTAGAATTTATCAGGATGTGGGGGAGCCAACAGGAAAAGGCAATGCATGAATGTGGTACACAGGGGAACCCTCTCCCCTCCTCTAAGCTTCAGTCTCCTCATCTGGGAAATGGGTATCAAGACACTCATCACATGGTAGTTGATGATCTTAAAGCTAATTTACAAGAAACAGCACTTGCCTAGGCACACCGTGCTCAATAAATGAAGATCCTTATTCACGCCTATTGCTAATACATTTCCAGAGTTCCACCACGCTTAGACTTTCAACCTCTGGTAAGGTCAAAGCACCATGTTTGAGAGCAGTAATCAAAGTGGAAGAAAGGGAGTCAAACAGAATGACTGTCTAACAGGGATGTGTGCTGTTGCCCTTTATTGGTTTTACATACAAGTTAGTTCGCGAATACTTTCAGGAGCATGTAAGTGTGAAATTGGAAAGCGTCACCGCAGACGGCCACGACCCACTGCACTGGCGATATAAAAGGGGAGGAGGGGCAAGTAGGCAGGGCAGGGACAAAGAGAAGAAAGGATAGAGGCAGAAAGAAAAAGGAAGGTGAGTCCTGCGGAAAGACACAAAGATACCGGCTGGGGAGCAACTGATTCTAAAAGCTCTTCATCCAGCTGTATTTTTGGAGACATTCTCATCTGACTTTAGCTATGCTGCAAGCTCACCCCTGTGCTTCAGCTCAAGCCATTTCTTCTACATGGGATTCCTGTTTCTGGCCATGGACACCATCAATGGCCTAACTTTCTCCGAATCTCACACAAGAACCCAGATCACAACCTAACATGCAGCAGAACTCCATCAATGTCATGTCAGTGTAACACAATGACTAATGCGTTCTTCAAACTGATGATAATTTATTTTTTCAAGTGGAAGAAAAAAAAATTCCAAACAATTGGTTGCAAGTGACCAAAGATGAGTGTGTTGGTCACTTTTCTGTTGCTTGGATAAAATATCCAACAGACATAACTTAAAGGAGGAACAGTTACTTTGGCTCATGGTTCCAGAGATCTTAGTCCATGGCTAGCTGCTTCCACTGCTGTGGGCCTGAGGTGAGGCAAAACATCATGGCAGAAAGGCATAGCAGAGTCAAGATGTTTACCTCATTGTAGCCAGGAAGCCAGGAAGCAAGAGTGAGAAGGAAAGAGCTGGAAAGGACAGGTACAGCCTTCAAAGGGACATCCAGTGACTACTTCCTCCAACTGGACTGCACCTCCCAATAGCCCATTCAGCTACAATCAGCCAGTGGTTAATCAAATGATAAAGTTAACAACCACAACCTAGTCATTTTTCTAGGTGTCTCTTAATCCAATCAAACTGGCTCCAGATTAACTGTCACAATAATCATAGCAAAGGTCCCTGTCTTGTCTGGGATGAAGTTCTCCAAAGATTCATTCTCTGTGGGAATTCTTAGTACCAGTAACAGAAACAACAAAAATGTGTCATGTGCTTACTATATCTCAAACACTACCTCTAAGTGCTTTATCCATATTATTTAATCCTCAAAACTACTCTATGGAAAGAGGGCAATTCTCATCTCCATTTTATGAAAAAAGAAACTGAGGAAGACCACCAGCTGTCCCTGTTTGCCTGGTTCTGAGGGGGTCCTGGGATATAAGCCTTTCAATGCTAAAACTGGAAACAATGGATCGACTGTACCCTAACACCAAGGCACACAGAGACCGAGTGAAATGTTCCACAGTTAACAAGTGGCTGAGTTAGGATTATGAACTCATGAACCCCATCACCTCTATTACAGGCACAATGGAGGCAAAGATAACCAACTGAAGAAACAAATTAGCCAGGATGTAGACTGGGCTATGCAGTGTACCTTCCGTCACAGATCCTGGTGCAAGCAGGTCTCCAAATGATTATCTCAGCTGTGTTCTAGTGGTAGCACTGCACACAACTAACCATATGACCTGGGTAAGTCATTTAACATTCCTGGACCTCAGTCATTCTCATCTTCAAAAGTAAGGGGCCAAACTAAATCAAGGATGGCAAGTAAACAGGATTCACTTGTGCATAGCAGATAAAATTAATTAGATCATTTTCTCCTGCAACTTTGGCATTCAGAACTCTTCTCACATCTGTATATCAGGCATTCACGACACATCCGCAGGTGCTGAGGTGTAGCGTTATCTCCAATACCTTTGTAGCCTGTTGGTGTCAAATTCGCTTCCTGAAACTCTTCTGGAAGGGCGATTTGGCACTTAAACTAATACTCAAAGACAGGAAGTAGCAAATGGCAACACCAACTGCAATGGCAGGGATGGTCTCCACAGACTCGGCAGCCACAGGTTCAACCCTGAGCACAGGTATTGAAAGCTGCGGCACTGGGCTTACCATCCTGGCTTGCTATTTACTAACTGTGCAACCTTGGACAAGTTATTAAATCTGTTTCTTAAAGTACAACCCAAGGATTATAATAGTATCTACCTCCTAGAGTTGTTACAAGGATTCAGTGAGTTAACATGTATAAAATACTAGCACATAGCAAGTGCTGTATCTGTTAATATTGTGAGTCCTCAACATTTCCGAGGTAGCTACTGACAAATGAGAAAACCAAGACTCAGAGAAATTAAGGTCAAGACAGTGAAGCCAGGAATCCAGATTCAAATCCTGGTTCCCAAGCCTTTCCTCTTAAACACAGTGCCACACTGCATTGCAATAAACAGATATTTGCTAGAAGACCTGAATGATAAAGGTGATTGTAATCATTAATCTTGACTTACTAACTTCTCTGGATTAAGAAACACCCAGGACATTAGCAAAGCACATTCCTGGGTGTCTCTGGGTGGGTCATGGAGGCATGACCTTGGGGACTATGTATGGTCCCTTGCCCATTCTTCTCTAGCACTGCTCCACTGCTCTGCTTCCCGGGCACCATGAAATGAGTAGCTCTGCTCCACCACACCCTTTCACCTTATGTTACCCTGCAGCCTATTGACCATGGACTGAACCCCCTGAAACCCTGAGCCAGCTAAACCCCTCCCCCTTTAAATTCTGGGTGATGGGTGTTACATTCAGCAATGAGAAAGTTAGTATAGTGATATTTTTATTATCTGCAAGCATTTGCTAAGCTGGGACACTGCTTTGCACTAGCTCTGGAATATGCCTACATTAACCCCTTGGCTGTGTACCTCATTAGCATTTAGAGAGGTGATATCAACTCATCTGAGCACCACCCCACAGAAAGGGGAAAAAAACACACACACACTGCTGAGTCTCCAGCTTCTGAGGAATGGAGGAGACTCAAGATTCCAGCTATTGGTCTTCCCATATCAGTAAAGTGAATTTTGTTATTTTATAGATCTGTATCTTTCAGGTAATCGAGCAAACACAGCTTAGAGAAAATGGGTAAAGGGATTAAGCATCTAGGTACCTATGCTGTATCTTATCTACCTCTCCCTCCTAGTGAACCTCCTAAAAATGCTTATCTTTTTGTCTTAATAACCAGTTATTTGGAAAAATATCCATTCAGGTAAACACCTAAGTTCCTAAAGCTAAGGTATTCTTCACCATGATAAAATGTCCAGACAGTGACAAGGTGTCCACATTTCTAGTTCATTCTATCTAGTGCCTTCTGTACAAAAGCAGGAGAGGTGCCTGGCCTTACCAAGAAAACGTCTTGGAGAGACAGACGCCAGAAATGGGTTTTGTTCTTGCCTGCACACTCTGAGTTTGGCTGTTAGCCAGGTCACTGACTAGAGCTGAGCATGCATTCTGAAGCAGGTAACATGGAAGTAGTGTATTCTTCCATTTCAGTGCCTCTGTAGGACAGGATGTGAAAAGGTCCCAACATCAGATGGCATCAAGATATAGGATTCCAGTTGTCCACCTACAGTTCTAGAAACTAGTTCAGTGACTCCCACCCTCTTCCTTTCTCCACAGACAGGTAAGAAAAGCAGGCAGAAAAGAAGTGATTTGGAAGAATCTGGATATATGTCCCCTAAAGGCTCTCATGTTGACTAGTATATAACATGGGTCCCATGAAGACCAGTAACTGCTGGAATTCCAAAGGGCTCCTTCCTTTTTAAACCATTATACTGAATGCAGGAAGCATAAGAAAAGCAACCTCTTGGCTGGTAACTGATCCTATTACTGGCAAGGGAGAAATCTAGAGCTGTCCAGCAGGGGAAAGCATCCTCAAAAAATACTGTTTTTACCCCTAGAATTGGCTCCATGAGTATGTGCATAAAATGTATATTTTTTGTTGTTTTTCTTTTTGAGACAGGGTCTTGCTATGCAGTTCAGGTGGGTCTTGAGCTCACTTTGTAGCCCAGGCTGGCCTTGAACTCACAATGATCCTTCTGCCTCAGCCTCCCAAGTGCTGGGATTACAGGCATGCACCATCACACCTGGCTGTGCATAAAATGTAAAAGCAGGTTTTGAAATAAAACCAAACCAGATCTCGGTGATAAGACCACTTGACTAATATGCGCCAGGTCATGGATTCACTCCCCAGCAACACATGCACACACACACGGAAATGTTGAGTTTTATTAATCTTTGGATGAAATGAGTCACCCAGGCTGCTCTCCAAACTCTTGGGCTCAAGTTATTCTCCTACTTCAGCACAATGAGTAGCTCAGAGTACAGTAGGTATGCACCACCATGGTACGAGCCAACTTGAGTATTTCAACAGAGGGGAGGGGAAAAGGACTACAAAACATGGTGGTTACAGGAAAGCTGATTTGGAATCTGAACGTTCCAGGCTCTGGCACTTACTGTGTGACCTTGAAGAAGTCACTGAACTTCCTCCTAGGACTAAGCGAGTTAGTCTTCAACATCTCTGAACACTAGGGATAGTAAGTCTGTTCTCGGGCTGCTTGGAGGCTGAGAAGAGAGAATGCAAGCAAAGGGCACAGCACCTGGTCATAAGCTAGTGCTTCCAGCTTGCCTTTGCACCTCACTTTACCTTGTTATTTGACAACAGTTACAGAAAATTTACTGTATATTAGACACAGTAAAGGGCCAGTGATATAGCTCAATGGCACAGCACCTGCCTGGCAAATCCAAGGTCCTGAGTTCGATTCCCAGTACAAAAAAAAAAAATTACATTAGGCACAGTGCAGAGCTCTGGATTTCAGTCAAAGCTTGGCTTAATTGTATTAACACACCAACCTTCAGTTTGGGAGCAATAGTACTCATTCACTGATTTTGTTTTGTTTTGTTTTTCTTCCAGTACCAGGAATCGAACTCACGACCTTGAGCTTGCCAGGCAGGCGCTGTGCCACTGAGCTAAATCCCCAGCACCTACTCTAAGTTTAAATGGGAAAATGAAGAGCTCATTACAGTGCCCAGTATATACAGAGCACCATACATGAAGGTGTGGTGGATGGATGAACTAATGGTCAACTCATGGTGCTGGGTGTGGAAGGCCCACCTGAGAATTACTGCCCACAGCATAAAAGGAGGACTGAAGGGAAAGGTGACGTGCTGTTGATTCTCTTGGAGAAGCCTGTTGCACTGGCTTTCCTGGCATGAACTCGGCTGTTATTATCAGAGGAGCTCGGGACCTCGACATCAAGGATGGCTGTGGTTCACTTGAGGGGAGCTCTGGTCCTTACTCTGCGCATCACTTCCTGGCTCTGGAGGGGAAGATGGTGTGCTACTGATTCTCCTGGACAAGCCCGTCACGCTTGCTTTCCTGCTATGAACTCCGCTGTTCTCATCATCCAAGAAGCTCAGCGCCTCACTGTTGCTGATGCCTACGGTTATTTTTTGGGAAAGCTCTGATCCTTGAATGTCACTTCTAGGCTCCAGTAGATCCCTCAGCCTGCTGGCACAGATCCTTCATCCCGCTAGTACAGACTTTCTACCTTTAGGCCTTCCCAGTGCATATCTTTGATTCAGACTTGCATGAGACATTGTTGTGGGCCCTAAGCTCCTAGTTGGAGTCATGGAGGACACTGCCATAGGCTCTAAGTCTTTAGGTCATTGCCTTTGGGATCCACGTCCTTGATTCTTTGCATCTCCTGTGTGTGGACAGATCTCCTGCATTCTTTTGCATCTGACTCTTTGGGTGAATACTGTAAAACGATCCTATAAATTATGTGTCCTGTATTAAATCCTTTCCCTTGCAAACCCTGAGTACAACAGAAGGGAAGCCTCAATTGTCTTGGTAAAACAGGAGGCTGAGAGGATTGACCGGAGTCTTTCCTTCTCTCCATTTAACCATGTCCTTTGCTGCCAGCTCTCACAGCCCTGGTCAGTCCCTGGGGACACGAGGTGCCCAGCTCTACTAAAATTTTGGAAGGACCCTGTGTTAGTCAGTTTTCCAATACTGTACCAAGATATCTGAGACAATTAACTTCAAAGGAGGAAAGGTTCATTTGGGCTCACAGCATTAGTAGTTTCAGCCCATGGTCAGCTCCTCTTGGGCCTGTGGTAAGGCGGTAGGTCACAGCAGGAGTTAGGACGGAGCAAGCTGCTCACCTTGTGGCAACCAAGAAGCAAAGAGAGTGAGCAACC
The DNA here is from genome assembly GCF_000276665.1 of Chinchilla lanigera. NCBI lineage: Eukaryota > Metazoa > Chordata > Mammalia > Rodentia > Chinchillidae > Chinchilla > Chinchilla lanigera. Next base: position 12,981,101 of record NW_004955455.1, read on the forward strand.
AGTATCCCACAATCTCCTTCAAAGACACGCCCACAGTGACCACTTCCAACCACTTCCCAACAAGACCAAGCCTCTAACACATGAGGCTCTGGGGGATATTCTACTCCCGAACTACAGCAATTACAGAAGCCAAAGAGCTTGGAGGTTGAGGTAACTGAAACAAGAAACTAGCCAGGAAAAACAACTGCAAGGAAGCCTAGGGGTCCTGGTAATGTCACTTTTTGATGTGGCTGCTAGCAACATGGATACATTCACTCATGAAGCACTCACATTTCAATGAATGCTAAATTAGGTCTGTGTGTTTTTCAGCATAAATGTTGTTACAGTAATATATAAAAAGCAGGAAGTCTCTCCACATTACCTAATGCAGAAAGCATTCCTCCCAGTGTGTGTACCAACATCCTGAACACAGTGGGTCAGTCACATGTGGCAGCAAGGACAGCCTTGTGGGTTGACTGCAGGGAGCAGCAGAAACACCAACCCTGGGTATGACGGGTAGGCACTGGTCTCGAGAACCACAATAAAGATCTCAATCACAATATCCTCAAGTACGAGGATCACCTCCAACAAAGAAAGAGTACACCACAGTTCAGATAAACACCCCTAGACTGCTCTTCACACAACTGAGTATTAGCCTTTCAGACATCATCTTCCACCTCACTCTTCCCTGATGGTGAGAGTGTCTGGGGTCTCTCTCCCTTCCTCCCAACTTTCTTACTTGCTATCAGTAGACGGAAAAATGAAACTACACTTCTATCACCATGAAGTCAATGGATATAATGACAGGCTACAAGTTGGTTTTCTTTCTTCAAGTTTATTATTTTAAAAAAAAACTATCTTTTTACATTTTTACATTCACTTCTCAGAATATTTAATGGTACCAACTAATGATGTTATATAAAAAGCCCACCCATTGCCGGAAATGGCTGCAGATTTACCATGTTCGGGTATTAAAATGTTGTGCTCTCTGAAAAAAATTGATATAAGTACCAAGATTCCAAATTTCCAGGTGAGAAACAAAATATTTAAATAAGGAGGAAATTATTTAGTAAAAATTCAAGACTGAAAGGAAATGTTACAAGAAAAACAAAACAAAAAATTACTGTAAAAAATAGAATCCCGCCCACCCAGATTTAGGTTATAAAATGCAATCAACCCCACCCCACTCCCTATTTGTCTTAGAAAAGCCTCCCAGTCCTGAACACAGGGTCTCATATACAAATATGTGTAGCTTGATTTACAGATCAGCTTCTGGGATCTTAAACTTGTCCTAGTTAGAAGTTTAAAGTAAACACTAGGTTAGGTAGTTAAGACTCCACAAATACTGAAATCCAAATGAATGGAAACACTTAGGCTTTGGTATGGCTACAGAAATCTACCTAGAAAGGACATCAGCTTGGGGAGAAAGGGAGACAGAGGGGAAGGGCACAAATACCCCCATATGGAGGTAAAATAAATACTGGGACGCACCTCGAGCAAACACTGGATACAACACTTGTGGCAGATGTCTCTAACAAACCACACACATAAGTTCTTGGTCAAAACTCTCTCAACCAAACCTTTTCAAAGGGTCAGTTGCAGGACACAGCTGAACATGTATGCTGGGGTCTACCGTGAGACAAAGATCTTGTAAAGTAAGAATGCCACTGAGGTTGAAACCCAGCTCCTCTTATTCCACAAATCTCAAGCATCTGCTTCCCCCTCTAGTTAAGTATCTGTCCATTACAGAAGGAGCTCCATTCATTAATAGGGGACTTCTGCCCCTGGTCACCACTGAGGCCTATCAGAATGGTTCCACTACCACTTGTTCACCTCTAGGGTGACTAAACAAAAACTAAATCTAGTATTAGGACTACAACTTACTATGCTGTCTCTTGGGTCTCCTCACATTTCCCCCACTGTGGCAAGGTCATGATTAAAGGTTGTGAAGATGCTGAGGGGAAGGCAGTGGTAGGCTCAAGACTAAGTCTAAACAAGGTCTCAAACATCCTCAAACATGACAGAGAGAAAACGGAAAGATGCCTGTACCCTGGTCTTCAAATAAATAGTTATGTCACAAAGGCATGAAAGTGATGCCAGAGAAGGAAGAAAAAAGGCCACTTGTTGCTGATTCAATGCAGAGCTTCCAGTGGCTATCAACACAACCCTTTCCAATGATAACACACTTTGGCATACTATCGAGGAAGACAAGGAAGATGATCGGGTTGTTTTTTCTTTCAGTTTCTTAGACCTTTGATGACAAATGTATACTGAATGTATCTAAATAAATTTCCATCACAGGGCACTTGACGATAAATTATATGATATGACACACACTAGTGACAATTCAAGCAAGAGAAGTTGCCCCTCAAAGCATAAACCCAGGACAAAGCAAAGGTGAGGCCTCTGTTTATTGTGGCCTTGGTTCACCACTGTGAACATGGTAACAATGAGGGGTGGAGGGTAGGGAAGAAACAGAACCCCCAGGGAGCTTTTGATAAACATCATTATTTATCCTGTTTCCTAAATAAGACTTTTTTAAAAAGGGGGAAAATGGATATAAATTAAAAAAAATATGTATCTGTACAAGGCTTTACTCTTGAGAACCGTTTGGTCTCCATGGAAGCCAGAACTTAGGAGGTGATTTCTCATCACAGACCCTGCTGTGCAGTGTGGACATCAAGAGAAGAAGAATATGAAGATTCCAAGGGCCTGTGACCAACGAACCAGTGGAATTACTTACAAAGATTTCCTACAACGTGTAAGTTCTACTGACCGCCCAGAGAGATGCTAACGGTTACTCTAGTGCCAAATGCTTGAAACCTCAAGATGGCAGCTAGAACACAAAAACCCTATCACCCGTGAACACATCACTTCTCCAATCAAGGGGCAGAGAGGAAGCAGCAGCGAGTGCAGGGAGTTTTCATCAGGGCTCATCAGAAGAGTGCAGGTTGGTGGCAGCCACAGCACAGGTTTCCTAGTCTCAAACAGGGCCAGATCTCTGCGCGGCCTCGGTGCCCAGGGCCTGACGACCAGGTTCCACGGTGCAGAGCGGCCAATGTGCGATAACGGTACCAGCACCGAGAGTGAACTTGAGTTAGGCAGTGAGTCTACAGAGCACTGATTATTGCACTATCAATCTCCCTGCCCTGCCTCCGAGAGATAACCCAGATGATCAGCCTGTGACAGGTGCTACTTCTACCTACTTGGGAACTGGGGAGAGAAAGGAGTTACAAATGAAAACTTCTGCAATTACCACTTCTTGTTCCAGCCTGAGCTAGGGTAAGTGTGCCTGACTAAATCACCTGCATTAAATAACATTTAAAATATGGTAACTTCAGCATACTATGAATATGAAATGTCCCCAACCCCAGCTCAATACTACAGTGCACAGACTCCTGCCGTTCAGCCAGGGGAACGGGTGGCGTGTGCCAGATGTTACACACAGGCGTTTATTTCTCCGAGAAGGCTGAGAGCCAGGAGAATTAATCTCCTTCTGCTGGGACCTCTGCCCCAAGCTGCTGGGAAAACAGTGAATTGGGCTTGACAAGGGAAGCAGCTACGTGATCCACTAATCAGATTCAAAACATGAAAATGCACCAGAGTATATTCCTTCCTGCTCTTTCTCACAGGAGAAAGACCTAAAGATAATTACTCAAAAGGCTTGTTCCTTCAAACTCAAAGGAGGTTTTAAAAAGAAGGTGTAAGCAAAAAATAAAGAAATAAAATAAAAGAAACTCCCAATACTCCTGAAAGAGTCCATCGTTGACGGATGTCTAGAAGAAGTCGAGGCAGGAAAGAATGACAGAAAGATGGAAGTGGCCAGCCACAAAAGTGCCTTGCAGAATCCACAACGGGGTTCTCCATTTCCAAGGCCAAGTAGTTATTCCCGGTAAGTTAAAAATTTTCTAGTAAGAAGAAAACAAAACAAAAATAAAAACCACTCCAGAAAAGGGGTCAAGGGAAGAGGGACACTGTAGAAAGTCAAGCCGCTGACCGCCGGCGGATCACAAAGAGCCCACGCTGAAGCTGGCCCAGATAGATCCTCATCTTGGTGCTGTCGCTGGTCTTCCTCACCCAGATCTGCGGGGACAGGGGAGGGAGCAAGAGAGAGGCTGAGAAACACTCCGGGGCAAATCTCCCAGGGCCTTACAATATTTATATGAGTTAGGCGGGGGAGAAAACCGACCACAAGCACACCTTGACTGCGGCCACTGTGAAGGCGCACCTCCATCAGCCCTGACCGCACTCCTCCCCACCACAGGGGCCGCACCTCTGACCAAGGAACCTGGACAGCACAGCAATCCTGGGCTCCACTTTCTCCCTGGGTCACAAGGATTCCCCATCCCCTTACATACACACACTGAGGACTGAACCCAGGGCCTTCACACTGAGCTACATCCCCAACCCCCAACCCCCCCCCCTTTTTAAATTTTAAGACAGGGTCTCACTAAGTTGCCCGGGCTGGGCTCAAATTTGCAATCATCCTGCCTCAGCCTCCCAGAGTGCTAGAATTACAGATGTGTGCCACCATGTCTGGCTTTGACATAAAGACTCTCGATTCAGTTGATCACAGGCTTAGCAAGATGCAACAGACACATATTCATGAACACAAACTTCCTACCAAATTTTAAAATGCTTTCCTTACCCCAAGGGACTTCCACATCATCTAGCCTTGCAATACTCTGCTTTTTCTGGTTGGGCTAATTAAGGCTAATGGCTGCGAGGGAAAAATGAAAAAGCAACACTGACAAAAAGATGCCCATTGAGGGAGCGGGGGCCGCTAAGGAGCCGAAGGAAGCTGAAGAGTAAGACAGTCTTCCCTGCTCACCACTTCCCGCTCCCACAGATGGGACCAGACTCGCTCACGTCACAGGGCCCGGGCGTGGAGCTACTCGAACTCCTGCCACAGAGGACGGCCAGAGCCGGCAAATGCACTCAGTGAGCAGCACCCTGAAGCCAGGGGAGGACGAAGAAGCACCTGAGCAAGTGAGCAAGGCCCCTTCCGCTCTCACCATGCGCCAGACGTTGGCCCACCATACTAAGCTGCTTCGGCCCGGAACAAGCCTGGGGAGGAAGTGCTGCCGTGGGCCACATTTCAGAAGAGACCAAAGCCCAGAAAGGCTGAGTCACTCGTCCCGACTGATCCTGGCACCTGACCTCAAAGCCCTGTGCTCTTCCCCGCTAAACCAGCCCCCGACTCTTCTCACCTAGCTCTCTGTAACAGGCAATTAAATGGCATCTAAAGCAAGAGTTTTTTAAAGGTCTGCGCTTCATCTATACAACTCTAAGTTTACAGATGTGTCTCCTCCTTCCCCCACTCAGTTTTCAGGTTTTAAAAAAGCTTGTTCTCAGTTTCACCTCCATTTCTTTGATGTGATTATTCAGCAACAGACAGACTTTAAAATCAAACGCACTGGTTTAAAAATGAAACAAGCTAAAGATCTCACATGAAGCTGAGTCTCTAAAGAAACATGCAGAGCCATTTCCAACTGAAAACTGACCCCAAGAGGCTTGAATCAGGGAGTCACTGACACACTCGGACCCACCCACCAAACCTGCCTGAGGCTGAGTTACACCACGGCCAGGCAGCTCCAGCAGCACTCAGGAGTTTATCTGAAAAATGAGCTAAAAGATGTCCAAGAAAGCAGGGCTGCCCTCCCCTCACCACAGCCACGTGCCTGCAAAGCCCGGCCTCTTCCCTCCCGGATGTGCTGCGGCAGCACCATGGCCTCATCACATCTTATAGACACTTTCGTGACAGAGAGCAGTAACTTCCACGGGAGGGCTGCATAAGGAGGAATTGAACTTGCATTTCTATTTTTCTTGAGGTGCCACAGAGCAGTATAAGGCAGCAGTTCTGAAGCTGGGTTTAGGTACCGGGAAGCCACATGTGCTTTTGCAGAGCAACCCTCGAGGGCAGGTACAAATGCTCCGTCATCAAAGCGAGGCACCTCTTCAGCCCCTGCTTCTGGTTCCAGCTTGGCCTGAGGTGACTCAGATCCTGAGCCCAGAGAAGAGTGACATTCATTTATCTGGAAGGCTCTCCCTAACTTCTAAGTAAACAATCATTTTGCAAACTAGTCACATTTCAGGGCATTTTCAATTCAGGAAGCTGGGAGAATACAAGAGGCTTAAGTTATTTCATAATCCAGTTTCATTAGATTTACTGTACACTGGCACAAATAAGTTACAGAGGGTAGACACGTAAAAATCAATTTCTTTGCAAACATTTGCAGAGTGATAAAAGATCAAGCCAATCCAGCTACTAAAGTTTTAGACCTTTTTTAACAATGCCAAGTGAGACACTCTGGACACCCTCCTAATGAAGAACTCGTAGGGTAGTCACATCATGTTCGGGTATAACTCTGTTAAAAACAGACCCTCTTCACAGGAGACCAGTGCCCAAGCGCATGAACCTGGCAGCTTGCTGCTCGGGCACAACAGGACGTATCAGGTGGCAGAGAGCGCAGCCCAACAGTCATATGCCGACTGACAGCACACTCATTCAATGAGCACTTACTGGGTGCTGGGCCTTGTCCCAGGCACTTCATTAAATTCTCACAGCAAGATACAAACCTATGAGATCACATGGAAGTTCTAGCGAGATGACACAATAAGGTGGCGTATGCTCCACGGGCAAGCCCCACTCTTAGTACAGACCCTGAAGCAAGGACAGGAGATGTGCAGAACTCACACAGACTTGCCATCTGCTCTCTCCTAAATTCTAGTTCAGTGGCTCCCAGATCAATTACTGCAGAGAGCGCTCAGCAATCCCACCAGGGATACACACAGCTACACACCCTGGACATGGACAGATGTATGGGGTGGATCTTCAAGGGTGACTCTGACTATGCCACGGAGGGTTAACTTCTGAGTTTAACCCACATATGAGACACGACGCCACCGTACTTTCTTGATGGCACTTTCATTTCTGGTTTGTCACATCTTCCACTCTTCACAGAACACACTTTGCTTTCCTCGGGGTGAGGAAATTCAGTCCCTACCTCATTGGCTCCAACTGAGCTGATCACGCAGCTCAGTTTCTGGTTGTCCTTTGACTCCAGATAGATGGCCTGGCTCTTATGGTACCTGCAAAAACAAGGCACAAATGGAAAAAATATATACATAAAGCAGTCTTAATCATTTGTACTTGAGCAAGAGTTGGGACTTAAGAAGACTCTGAAGCTTCCATCCTCAGATGACGTTTTAATCTTCTGGATCTTACACTCTTTGGTCCCTTTGCAAAAAAGGAAAGCAGCAACTGAGGAGAGAGCTGGAAAACTACGATTTACCTTTTATTTCAACTATATGACCCAGTTCAAATAAAAATTTGAATTAAAATTAAAATTAAAAATTTTACAGTAAAATCTGTCTCCACTTTCTGGCCATACCCCCAAACACTGCAGGCAGGTGTGTGGACAAAACAGATAGGTGGGTGTGGACAATTGTTCTCTTACTTATTTTCTGTCCAAGTAAGGAACCAGAGAAAGAAGGCTGAATTCAGCCCTTTATTCTTTCATTCAAAAATAATCATCAAGCACTTACTATGTGCCACTGGCTACAATGGAGGCTGGGAAAAGAATGAACAAGGCCACAGGTCCCTGCTGTCACGGAGCTTCAAACGGAATAGGGGGAACATTTCATAATCACATCTGGCAAATGCTAATTAGGCGAAGCTTTGAACATCATGGCATGTACCAAAGGGCATCCAACTCGGCATGATCTGGCCTAGACAAGTGGGAAAGCTGCTTTAAAGGAGGAGACAAGACAGATGCTCCTCTTTCAGCCCCTGTATCCACACTCCTGGCCTGCAGTACAGAATCACTTCCAATCTACAGAAGTTCATCCTTCCAAGGATGGAAGGCCAAAGCCCACATGGGACAAGAGCATGAAAGAGCAGCTGCTGGCTTACAAGAATGAGGAATGTAAGCTAAGCTGTTGCTGATAGCCCTGGCCTGAGCCAGCCCCAGTCCAGGTGAAAAAATAACCTTTGGTTGACTCTGGCTATAAAAATCTAGCTACACAGACTTATGAACTTATGTAAAGTCTACCAAAACCCATCTCCCAGCAAAATATTGCACCTTCTCATTTCTCTGGAGGAAGGAAGCAGATTCTGATTTGGTGGCATAATAAAATAATCTACTGCCCACATACCACCTTCCAGGATATTATTCTCTCCCACAGTGAGTTTTTCCAATCTAGGTGCTAAGCACTCTTTAACCTGCTGCTTAAGGGCTGGGGATTTAGCTCAGGGGCTGGGGATTTAGCTCAGCGGCAAAAGCACCTGCCTGGCAAGCGCAAGGTCGTGAGTTCGGTTCCTGGTACCGGAGAAAAACCAAAACCAAAAAAAAAATAAAAAATAACCTGCTGCTTAGAAGCTGAACACAGATTTCCAAGTCAATTTAGTTCCTGAAAACATTGTTTTAAAAAAATGAATCATAAATCCAACAAGAACAGTAAGACTAGTTTAGATCCAAGTGTCAAAGTTGCTTTTGATCATGTATTAGTTGGCAAACTGGGTCAGAGGCCCTTCCTTATGCTGAACAGGTAGCATCACAAGACCCAAACTGTACAATGCATAATGCCACACCACGTTAGTTAACAGCAATATTCTTTTTTTTTTTTTTTTTGGTTTTTCTCCGGTACCAGGAACCGAACTCACGACCTTGCACTTGCCAGGCAGGTGCTTTTGCCGCTGAGCTAAGTCCCCAGCCCCTTAACAGCAATATTCTTAACATTTCCCTTGGTTTCCCTCCCACATGTAAGCCAACTCTATGATGTAAACAGTAACGTCTTGTACAGTTTAGAATAAAAATGCAAAGGAAAAAGAACACTCACAGTTGTTCTACGGAAATTGTGAGTTATTAAAGAGATAAAAACATAAAATGTAATTGGCCTCAAGTCACTCTGATTCCACTTTCTAAGTAATTTAATAAAGAAAGGTCATGGGTGTGGCATGAACATTACTACATGGAAACAAGCTTAATACCGAGCTAAGTGGAGCAAGAAAACTACGTCTACTATATTCCTGTACTTCTAATAAAACACATTTGACTGGTTTCACAGTGAACATCAGGAGTAAAGACCGCCACCCTGTCTGTCACCTCTGGTCTCTCACCACGGGGTACGGCCTGAATGTCCACCACGGTCCCCAAGCACGAAAGCAGACAACTTCCAAACCACCTGGCCCCAGGTTCCCAAGACCTTCAGGGGATTCTCGTGTCCCAAATAATGATCTTAGGGAAACACGATCTGTGGACGTCAAATCTATTACATTTATTGAATTCTCTAAAAAGGTAAGTCTTCAGAAACTAAAGTGTTCAGGTGGGTATTTTTTTTTTTGAACATAAAACCAAAAAGTATACAACAACTTTAACATATAACCTTACTTTTCAACTTTTAAAGAATAATAGAAGGGAAAGAACTCAAAACATATTTAGAAATAGTAAGTTTAAAAGAAACATCAATACAGCCAATTTAGTAAAACTGTGTCATCTTTCTTTGCCAATTAAATCCATTTTACAAGCTACAACTCAGCTGCTGAAAAAATTTATTTTTTAAAATGGCCTCAGAGAATAAGTCCTAAATGTCAAATTGACTTTATTACTAATGGAAATTCTGACCTGGGAATCCCTACAATTAAGCTCTTAAAGCTCTGTGCCTCGCTATTAAACCCAATGAACTAGAATTACTATACTATTTTGGAAGAAAGCAATTTTTTTAAAAAGGTAGCTCCAAAAGTAGGGCAAGTGGGGGGAGAAGTAATTGAATTTTCTATCCTGCTGGGGATCCTAATATTAACACTCCATTTCCCAAAAACTGAGTCCACATTATAACTATAGAACCTCAAGGGTCCCAATTGTACTTGAAAACATTGCTTTAAGAGTCTTTGTATCAACAGAGAGCTACAGGGTTAACATTACTTGAGCAAGTGGTGACTTCATTTGTGATCTGCATTAGTAGCCCCAGATTTAAAATGAAGAGAGAGAAAAACATAGTCCACTAGCACCATCAGTCATTTTAAAATATCAGCTACTTTCATAGTGTTTTTCTGAGAGGGGTAATTAGTCCAAATCAAAATGTGAGGAGCACTTACAGCATGATATAAAATGTCTTAAATGCAGTAAAAGACCAAGGCAAAGGAAAGATGCCTGTCTTTCAAAATGAAATGTAGCTTGATAACTGTTCACACCAAGGCGGGAGGCCTGGGTCACACGCATTTTGCTTAAGTCATTTAAAACTCAATGAAACATATTTTACCAAAAATCTTTATAAGGAAAAATTCCATGCTGTGGGAAGAAACACAAAGGGATTTGGCTAACCCCTTAGCCACAGGCTGTGCCTGCTGAAGAAGAAAGAAAAACCAAGCCTCTGAACAGACAGAGACGGAACAGTCAGGTCAAGGGCCAGGAGAGGTGTGAGACGCTCGCTCTGCACCATGGAAAGCTTCAAGTAGGGCGCCAGGGACCCACCAGCGGTACCAGGGAGGACAACCACAATTCATTATGAGCTCTCATTGCTCAAACTAGTGAAGAAAAATCACACAGAATACAGACGGAAACAACATTCTCAAAATATATTTAACAGAATAAGCAACTTCAAATTTACTGGAAAGGCAAAATGCTTCCAGAGACGTCACTTTCCAAATGTCTTATGCTAACATGAGAAAGATGGCGAAAATTCCTCCTAACTGCTTAGGCGTTCTGATACGTCACATCTGACCACTTGGTTTACTTTATGAAATACCCATCATTGCGGATCTTCTAAAAAAACCAAGAATTTTATTTTACTGCATTCTTTTCCAGACACATGTCATAAAGTCTAAGGATTAAGTCTAGAGGAGGAAGCTCTGAAGCGATGCAATTACAAAATGAACATCATTTGAAATATCACATGGTTTGAAGACTCAGAGATCCGTAAAAATGTTAGTGATAAAGCTCATCATTTTCAAAGACGGTTATTATATGTGGGCCTGATCTTTAAAGGTTATTTGGTTTTCATTATTAGAAACATTCTTCATCTTATTTTGCCCCATGGTGTTTAGCAGCTAGTGCCTGCCACCTAGTGGCAGTATGTCCAGATAAGCAGCAATGCTAAGAAAAATACTAACTGGCCTTTCTGAAGAACGCCAAACAGCCAGATCTGAGAGGCAGAAGTCACTAAGATCAGGTTTATGGATAAAGCAAGCCTCTTTCATCCATCTAGATAATTAACTCTGTGGAAATTGTTATTTCAGGGAAGACTCTCTGAGCCTTTTTTTTTTTTTTTTTTTTTTGAGACAGGGTCTCACTATGTAGCCCAGGCTAACCTTGAACTCCAACTCCTGGAAACCCTCCTGCCTCAGCCTCCCAAGTGCTGGGATTACAGACCTGTGCCACCATGCCTATTCTCTCTTATGTTTTTGTTTGTTTATTTGTTTTGTTCTTTGAGACAGGGTCTCACTGGGTAGTTCAGGGTAGCTCATGCTTATCTTGAACTCACTGTAGTCCAGGCTTGGCCTTAAACTCATGGTGATCCTCCCTCCTGCTAGGTGTGTACCAGCCCATCACCACACCCAGCTTCTCTAAGCATTTTTGACAAAAATAGTGAGCCCTCTAGATTTGTATGGGTTTAGCCAACTGTGGGAAAAAAATATTTGGGAAAAAAACTGTTTCTGTACTGAACAGGAACATTTTTTTCTTGTAACAATACAGTATAGCAACTACCTACATTGTATTCAGTATTTTAAGTAAACTAGATGCGATTCAAAATATGTAGGAGAAAGCCGAGTGTGGTGGCACAAACCCATAATCCCAGCACTTGGAAAGCTGAGGCAGGAGGAGCACAATGATTTTGAGGCCAGCCTGGGCAACACAGTGAGTTCAAGGGGAGCATGGACTACATAGTGAGACCCTATCTCAAATAAATAAATACACACACACACACACACACACACACAGAGAGAGAGAAAGAGAGAGAGAGTCTGTCAAAACAATGTATATGTCAGAGAAAGAAAAATTTGTGTAAATATTTTAATACTAAATTTGTGGCGACACCATGAAATTAATACAAGTCACCTTTGGCCTCTACAATTACAAGAAGTACTCAAAGTGGAGGCCACTAGCTTCCAGACATTATTAGTGCAGCAAACTGAAGTGTGCACACTTTTTTGATGGACTCTGAAGCTACATCAGGTTACATGTAAATGCAATGCCATTTTACATAGGGGACATGAGCACCTGCAGACTGGGGTGTCTGTGTGGTCCCAGACCCAGTCCCCATCTGCACACAGTGGGAAGACTGTACAATCTCGTAAGGAAACCCACTAACATAACGCTCTAAGAAGGCAACAACTGCTTAATTTTGGAACCTTTGGCTAAGTAAAAGTCTTAAGATGCAAAGGGTTATTATACAGCCATTAAAAATGGTAGAGACCTCACAGTAACCCAGAGAAAAACATTCTGAATTTAACCCAGTAAAAAGGTAGACCATAACCATGTGTCCACTGGTGACCTGAAGTAAGCAGGGACTTACTTCCTGTGTGGGACTAATGGAAAGAAACACTGCGTCAGAATGGAAGACCTGGGAAAACATGGCAGGATGCAGGGTGATTTAATACCTAGCAGAACACCCAATACAGAAGGCAATAAACATTTGTTGAATGAATAAATGTATGAGCTTTTAAGGTTTTTTCCTATTGTTCTGCCATTTCCTTTTCAATAAAAAAACACATCGGCAGTCTAAAAATTTCAAGCAGTCTTCGATCTAAACGAGTTATGTTTTAAGATATAATTCCCCAAGCAAGTTTCCTGGAACATGTTCACAACTGGATGATGAGAGAGAAAAGGGTAGAGATGTCAAATAAAAAACACCTAATACCATCTTAGAAATTCACAGCATACATTATCATATCACAAGACCTAAAGAGTGCTATAAGAAGGGAATCCATTTATCTTAATTAAGAGGATCATCCCCTAAACCGATGTGACCACAAAATCCTTTTATCTGTAGAATACCTATTAAATTTAGCATACAGGAGAGTTAAGAGGCAGTGCAGGACATACACTCTGGCACTGCTGGGCAGAAGCACCACAAAAGACATCAGCCTGCAAATTCTTATACAGTACAGTGACAGTAGCGGGGAGGGCAGGAGGAGCATCATCCACAGAACCCATCCTGGGAAACACTTTTCAGAAGTCCAATAAAAGTATCCATCAAATGTCGGCTGATGCACAGTACCGTATCCCATTTTAAAATGTAAGTTAAGCAGCCATTCTCTGACATAAGTCTAGATAGCCCCCGCCCTCACCTTCCAATTGGTTCTTTTCAGACTCTTAAAAGCAACCCACCTTTTCTCATAACTTACCATCTTTTATCATAGTACAGCTTGCCGTCTTCTATCCGAGCCTCTAACCTCTGGGCTGGAGACTCTGCAGGTGTGGCAGGCAAGTGCTCGGGAGAGGACGGGGTTGCTGGAGGAAGATAACAGACTTTTGAGCCCACTGGCTGACATGCTCTGAGACCCTGTGTGCTCATAACCGTGACCGCTGAGTCCTTACACTGGGAACGCGTGGGAACCTAACAAAACTGCAGGCCAGAAGGCGAGTGCAGCGCTGTTCATAGGCAAGATCCCCCTGCTGAGCAGCACGTGCAGGCTGCGTCTCTTGCTCCCGTGAGGTTGCTATGTTGTGTCAAGCTTAGTGTGGGACACCAATTGGCACAGCACACTACTAAATTCTTGTACATTACTTCTAGCTTGACCTTGAAACAATCCTCTGAGGTAGGCAAGGCACAGATTAATCCCACCAAACAGGGCAGGGGATATAGCTCAGGGACACAGTGACTGCCTCGCACAAACAAGGTCCTGAGTTCAATTCCCAGTACCAAAAAAAAAAAATTAAGAAACAAAAATCTTCACCAAACAGAGGAGAAACCTGAAGGTCGGCAAGGTTAAAGTCGAAGGTACAAATGCACAAGGTCACTAAGAATACAAATAATACCCTGAAGCCCAAAAGGGTAAGTACTATGAAAACCTCTCAAAAATGAAATCACTTCTAGTACTAAGGTAGGTTCGCATGATCTAAATTTACACTCACTCCCTGTAATGCCTCAGAAGCTCAGGACTTCTCTGTGCACTATGGCAGCCCACACGATATTATCTAGAGAAAGAACAAGCTTGTTTTCCTTCCACAAAACTCAGTAAGTACAGGGATATGTGAAACTTCCAGTGCTCAGGACAACAAAAGACACTACCAGTTTGGAATTCAGCTTGCAACTAGCATTGGCTGCCGAGTGCTACTCTGCAAAGAACCACCGTAAATACCGAGGTGGCCTTCCCCTCTCCTATAAACTGGAACTCAGCAGCAGGTGAGGACTCAGAGGCAGGCCATGAAAAGCCACTGGAACAGTGACGCCTAGCACTGAATTCCAGAAAGGGAGTAAGACACAAAACTCCTGTGGTTTAATATTCAAAACGGATATATATCTGACCCTTATGCCTGCACAAAAGGAAACCTTGAACAGCCAATCAAGTATCTCTTTTACAATAAATCCTAAGAAGAAGAAACAATAACATAGTGAGGCTTAAAAAATATAAAAAAACAGGAGTAATATACTTAGGATTCCTTTCAGCTTCCATGATGACTACTCTTAAGCAAATGGACGTTGTACTTTTGAAAACTTCAACGATTCTCTGACAGGTATTCACATGCTTTTGCAACAACAGGATACAAAGACTGCACAAATGCCAGTAACATAGTGCACTTACCTGGTCTCTTGGGTGACTTAAGCTGTAGAAAGAACAACAAAGAAATCTTAGAGAAAATCATTTCAGATGCAACTTTAGGTATCAGAAGTATCACAATGATTTAACAAAGTAATGTATGAATAAAGTGAAGCAGAAAACCATGTCAAGTCTGAGCTTTCAAATAAATTTCTAAAAAATCAAATTGAAAATTCCCTATCATGAATCTTATTGCTATGTATATTTAAAATGTACCGATAAAATAAAAAGTAAAGAAAAGAAAAAATTAAACTGTACCTTATTTAATGTTCTCAGATCCTCCATAATCTGCTCATCAGTTAACAAATAGTTTAGCTGAGGTGTTAAGAGTTAAAGGAATGTGTCTGAAAATATAGTTCCCAAGGAAACAGAAATCAACAAAACGGTACCAGTCTTTTAGAACTGACAAGGCATGACTATGTTAAATGATTTTTTTTTGTAACTTGCTTCTTAGAAAGTTGAATCTCCTATTAAGTGTCATGGTGGCCAGGTATAAGAATTCACGCTCCCCACCTTACAAACTGCTACAATGAAGTTCAGTAGGCAGCCATAATAGTGAAAGCACAGAAACCAGTAAGATAACAATCTCACCCTGCATTTATAAAGTGCCCTTGTTACAAATGTCTAAAGACTTGATACACACACACAATGTAAGGTGAGTCTTCCAAGGCAACTTAAATCCTTAATTACAAAGTTGAAGGGACACCAAATTCTATCTTTTTCTTGTAGTCAACAAACAACTGAACCATCCAAGACAAACAGCTGTTTATTATCCCCTAAGAGGGACACTTCTCTCCATGTGCCCCATTCCCATTGTCTATTTTTTTCATTAAAGAGTTTTTCTATATGGAATAAAATCTCACTTGCTATACCAATTTGCAATTCACTGTGTTAGAAATGGAGCATGTGAAGTGCGCAAAGGCAGCTATTACTATCCTTGTTTTACCGGTGGAGAAATTAAGGTACATCAACTTTTCAGTTTTCTCTGAAGCTTATCTAATTTCCAACACAAAGTACTTTCCAAATAACCACTTTCTGTAAATTTTTCCCACTAAAAGCAGTAACAATTGAGGACTCCAGTAACGAATGGCCAACCTCTGCCCCACAGATAAATATTTTACATATATTTTCCCATCAAATATTACCATCTTGTGTAGGACAATTACCATGTGTACTCTATCACAGTGGCAAACCTATGGCACACGTGCTGCAGCAGGCTGCTTGTCATCACTGAAAGCTCTAAAGGTTCATCGCCACTGCTCTACCAGATGTGTAATAAAGCACTCCACTGTCTTAAGGGGAAAAAGGTGATTAAAGCATGACACAAATGGATATCAGGAGCAGGCTTTCTCCTCTTGTCTGGGATGGGGACAGGATCATTTGGTCGCCTCCGCAACTTTCTGGTCATGATGGGTTTCACTTCCATAGAATCTGTGGCAAGAACGGAATGGGTAAATCTATCCAGCTCCCACCTGGAGTAAGAATTCCTACAGTTTATGAGCATCTGCCTCACAGCCACCCAACCAGAACTGTTTTACTGGGGATGCCTGGTCTACTCAAACTGCAAGCCCGTTGCCAACAGCAGAGTTGAGAGAGGGTCTATGCTTATAATATTCAAATTACCTAAGCTAGATATACATCCTTCTCAGAAATCCAACACCCTAGGACTATGACCACCGTAGGTAACAGAACAACACCCCAAAAACTAATGGCTATGCCTCCTTCCCCTCCAATGCAGAAGCCAGGCTTTTGGAACTGAAAGGAAGCGCTGGGTCGGCTCACTTGACTCATTTCCACGGTTCCCACGGAGGGTGGGGGCCTAAAGCCCACTGGTACAAAAGGCTCTTTCACAGCCCGCTGGCCTCAGTGCCAACATTTTTATACTGAGTTTTCATTTACAAACTCGACTTTTTTCTAACTGTTTGTAGCTACTTGACTTCACGAATGATACAATGAAACACACAATAAAGCCTCTTTTCACCCGTCCTGACTTCTCTCTACAGTCTGACACTGCCACTGACTCCCCACGCCCTGGGGGCTCTCCTCCAACAGCCACCCAAGTCTCTGCTCATTTGCCCTCTGGGGGCCTTTCTGGCCGGCCTGCTCCTTCATCCTGGTCATCTCTGGGGTCCACTCAGTCCTCAACCTGTACCCCGCTGAATGTCCATCCCTACTCCCCACCCTAGCAGCCCTCTGGATGGCAATCCACACTCTCTGGACTCCTGGCAAACCCATTTCTCCTCGTCGTTCATTGCCCCTCCCAAGGCTGCCCCCTCTCCTGTGTCTCAGCGGCACCGAATCTGACCCCCTTTAGAACTACCACAAAATCTCTGCCGTGACTCACCTTCCTTCACCCAGGCA
Source organism: Chinchilla lanigera (assembly GCF_000276665.1). Lineage (NCBI taxonomy): Eukaryota > Metazoa > Chordata > Mammalia > Rodentia > Chinchillidae > Chinchilla > Chinchilla lanigera. Next base: position 12,998,205 of record NW_004955455.1, read on the forward strand.
TCAAAGTCACCTCAACTACAGGCCCGCAAAAAAAAAAAAAAAAAAAAACACAACAAACTACAGGCCCGCATCTTTTCAGTGACACAGCTCCATGCCCATCAGCGGTCTCTCCCTTAGCAAGTCCATCCTCCCCTCCCTCAAAGCGAACTCCCCAAGACAGATACCAGGTCACCTTTGCATACTGTTCACTTTTCATTAAGTATTCACAGGCTTACTACTCTCTGCAGAGTGAAGGCCAAGCCTCTTTTCTAGTCTTCCTCCCTTCTCCTCCTTCGCACTGTTTATACAAACTTTTAGCCCTTCTGTTATCCAAAGACACCGTACTTTCCGGTCATCCAGTCTTTGTATGCTGTTCTCTCTGCCGAGCCTCCTCTTTACTGCCCAGCAAATGCCCACATAACATCCTGTGAGAGTCTGCTCAACATTCCCCTTTCTGTGACCGTTTCCACGGGCACAGGCTTATCCCACCTGCCCAGTAACCAGGACATCTATGCCAAGTGCTACGCTGCATGGAACATGCCCCCGCCAGGTGTTGGGTGTGCAACTCCACCACAGCATGAAATGTGTCCTTACCCCGGCGCAAAGTTTTAAGAACCAGATGAAGTCAAGTTGATCACGAGATAAACGTAACTCACAAGTATGCACACTTATCAGCAAAGCAGGACTCTACCACAGGACGACGCAGGATCTTAAGGGTGTGTAACAAGTGCACTACAGACTCAGAAGATGTTTCTGCATGTTGCTCTTAGAACAGACATGGTAATACTGATTTTTTTCCAATGAGTGGAACAGAGGTAAAATAAAAACCACACACCTAATAAATATTTGTAAAAGTGCTCTTGGAAGTATGGGTAGGAGGAGGATACACACACCCTCGGGAAGAAGGGGGAAGCTGTGTCCCTACAAGAAATCGCTTACCCTCTGCTGAGACCCTACCTTGCTCCAGTCACGTACTGGCTGGAGGTGCAGTACCGTGGTTGAAAGCAGGAGTGTCACATCCTACAGGCCTGAGTCCCTGCAGTACCTGTGTGACCTAGGCAGGCTATGGAAATGCCCTATTTCTCAGGCTTCCTCATCTAACAGAGGGTCTCACAGGTGCTGGGAGGGCTACAGAGATGGGCCATATGAAGCCCTTAGCACAGCAGCTGTCCTGGCAAAGCACATCCAAGGCTGGCTCTTATTATCATGCTTTTAGGGAGGAAAACACTACGTAAAGATGTTTTTAGAAGGACAAGGTGAAAACGGCTGTGCAAAAGTTAAACATAACCAGGTAAGTAATACCAGCTGTGCTACACTGCAATGTGCAGAATTTGGCAACCAAAGCGTGAAAGGAGCTCACCCAACCCAAGTCAGCACCAGACAAAAAGCAGTGCTCTGTGACCACTGCAGAATGTTCTATTCACCAAAGAGTGCCTGAGTGCACCCACTCAGCAGACTGCAGCACAGGATGGAAGAAAGCCAAGTAGCATCGAAAAGAAACCAGCCAGGCCACTAAGCTGAAAAGTCACAACTGCACACTTATAAATCAGAAAATGTAATCAAATTCTTTTTACAAGTAGTGAAAACAACAATCAATCCATTTTATTACCCTGGTCACAGGAATAACCTGGTGAATTTTATCCAAATGACTACTTCTGCAGAAGGAAGTGCTCTGAGGAAGCTCCTAAAATGTATCAGCATGTCTCTACCGCCACCTAGGAGAGAGGAGGCACCAGGGAGCAGGCCTGGCCAGCGGCGCACATGGGAGAAGTGATTAAGGGGGAGACCAGCCTAAGTATACAGCCCCACTACTGCCCAGTACATAAGATTATACACAGAATTCACCTTGCTTCAATTGTAGGTTTGGCTGGCTGGCTTTGACAGTAGATTTTTCACAGAGGGATGGGCTAGCCTAACCATCTGTGTGCAAATCTGCTTGACAGTTCTATTACTCACTGTCCTCAACAGCTGGCATGCTGACTTTGTAACATCAGTCTCCCGTGCATTCGGCCAGTAAGAGTCCCACAGAACCCAATCTGGACACACTTACAAAAATCAAACTCCCAGGCTGGGCATGGTGGCATATGCCTGTAATCCCAGCACTCGGGGGGCTGAGGCAGGAGGATCATCACTGTGTGTTCGAGGCCAGCCTGGGCTACAAAGTGAGTTCAAGGCCAGAGTGAACTGCATAGTGAAACCTTGTCTCAAAAAGACCATTAAGGGGTTGGGGCTCAGTGGCACAGTGCTGCCTGGCAAGTGCAAGGTCATGAGTTCGATTCCCGGTACCGAAAAAAAAAAAACAAAAAACCACACACACACACACACACACACACACACACACACATACAAACTCCCAGAACTGAATTTGAAGCTCAGACCCTGCAGTGCGACAACCCTGGAGAAGGCACCTGAACAAGGAATTAAGCCAGGATTCCATTCGGACATTGTGTACCAACCTCAACTCCTCTAAATGGCTTAAGTGAAAAGGCCTCTCTGATCCTCAGGACTCTTCAAAGATTTGCTTCAGTGGGGACACTATCTATAGGATGGCACTGAACATCAAACAACTACAGCAGACTTGGGAGGGCTCAGGTGAGAGAACACACAATGGACAAGGTCTACAACTCCTCTCCAAACCACCTCACATACGAACTTTAATAGTGCAGGCCCTAGGAAACCTGAGATACAGGTCTGTCCTCTGAGAAATGTGAGCATCTAAGAAGTGGGAACGCAGGCTGAGCCAGTGCTTGGCAGTCACTAGACAGCATCTCTATAGAGGGAGAACCCTGACATCAATCGCCCGCAATCAACATGCAGGCAATAAATTAGTAATTGTCAGTAAATTACCAGTTTACTGACAAGCCTTTGTTCTGCACTTTCTTGGGCCTAGTCTTTGACTTCCAACAGCTCACCTGCTTACAGTACTCAGCTGCAGTAAAAGCTTCAATGTAACAGATTTTAAAACATGCTCAGGCATAATTTCCCTCTTACAAGGAATCTGGAGAAGCTGACCTCACAGACACAGAGGATAGGACAGGGGTTCCCAGAGGTTGGAAAGGGTAGGGAAGAAACAGGATTAGGAGAGATTGGCCATTACAAAGTTCCAGTTAGACTAGAAAGTGTAATCCTGGGGTTCTATTACACAGTCAGGTGACTATGGCTAACAATACTGCGTTCGGTATTGCAAAAGAGTTACCAGAATGTAAAATTTTGAATGTAATCACCACAAAGAAATGATAAATATAGAAGTAGATAACTATGCTAATAGCCCAGCCTAATGACTATACAATGCAGGTATGTTTCAAAATATCCCTGTACTCCATTAGTATGTGCAATTATGTGTCAATTAAAAACCAAATTTAAAAACAAGCTCACAGTTGTTCACCTATTGAGAAAAATGAGTTGCAGTGATTCCAAGAAACATTCTTTATTTTACTTTCCTTTTCTGATGATACATCCCCAGTCTTTTTTTTTTTTTTTTTTTTTGAGACAGGGTCTAAGTCACTAAATTCCCCAGGTGAGGCTCAAACTAGCAATCCTCCTGCCTTGGCTTCCCAGAATGCTGGGACTACAGGCATCTGCCCCATGCCTGGCTGCAAAGTGGCATTCTTAATAGGTTACATGTGTAGAAAAAAAAGCTGCTGGAGAGTAGGCCTGCAGCAGCCCGGCAACTACCCTAAAGCAGAGTCAGCGCAAGATGGAGCTGGACCAGAGAACCACAGCAGCGCCCAACACACCCGATCCCACATTCCTCTCTAGTGGGCTGCCAAGCTCACCTACGGTGTCACAAGCCAACGCTGCAGTGGTGAACAAAAATAGGAGGCACGAGTGAGGAACAGGAACCAAGGTGAGGCCTCTGGAGGCCAAATCAGGGCAGGAACGGAAGGATCCAACTCCATTAAGCCAAAGTTGCCCACAGTCAAGGGACGGCACCCAAAAAGAGAACCAAACTGAGCCCTCCTCTCTCTCTTCCCCTCAGCCACACTGAAGGGCCTGGATTGCACAATGCCTGCGTCAGGGCAGCCTACCCTACCCCAAATCCAGGGCAGCCACTCCATCCTCCCTCCCCACGTATGTGTGTGCAACCTCTGCTCCTCGCCACGACTTCTACAGTCCTCCTCCCCGGGCTAAGCGCTGTGCGGGACACACTGCTCCTGTCCACTACAACCGCCAGGCACCTCACGGCTCTAAAGCCCCTACCACAGGACTGTCAAATCTATACCTCACTTGGGAACCTCTGTCTCCACACCGTCGTACACTTGGGAAGGCACGGAAGCCGTGTCCATGTTGTAAATATCAAAACACAAACCCTCTGAAAACACAGACCTTACCCATCAGCCTAATTCTATGACGCTGCCATATGCCCCCTTGCTACAATGTGGTTAAGAGAGCATGCCTAGTATCAGACAAATTCTGGTGTAAGCACTATCTAGCTCACTGGGGTACCCAAGGCAAAGGGTTCCACTTCTCTGAATCTGCTTTGCCACCTGTAAACTCGGAGTAGCAACACCTGAAATCAAGGGGAGCTGCAGAACTAACAGGGTGACACTTCCCAAGTCCGGAGTGCTTCCTCGGGTGCCCTTTTCCAAGGCACAGGACAGGCATTACACCATCCCCTCTCCAATCAGCCCCTAGTAGTAGGTTCCATCATCCCCTTGCTGAACAAGGAAATCCCACCCCAAGCGGCTTACGACTGAGCCAAGGTTCTCCTCCAGTCTGTAGCCCGAGGAAGGAGCGCTAACACTTTTGTACAACACCTAGCTTGATGGTAAGTGCTCAGGAAACAGACTTCTATTTTGACGTTATAACGACTCATGATGCCAACTCTGAATGTAGTATTTTCTAAAGGAAACTCACAGGCTTTACTGAGGTCAGGAGTAGCTTCCACAGGGGCCCTTGGTAAGGCGAAAGAAAATGGAGTGGCAGTTGGTGAGCTGCTGGCATAGAGGAGAAAGCTCTACCAACAAGAAAAATGAATTAATGATAAAGCTCCCTACATGTGAAAGTTCACTGGGTTCTCACTGATTATTTAGGTTATTTATAATTCTGGCTACAGCATCAAAGAAATTACACTGAATTACACTCAGGTAATTCTATCTACAGCCTCACTACACAAAGAGTGACGTGACCAGCAGCCACCGGGAGAAGGTTAGAAATGCCTTCACCCACAAGCCTCTGAAACAGCCTGCCTTTCACCCAGACCCCTACTTAACATGTACCCACATAAAAGTTAAGGCCGAAGAAGCTCTGACCTCACGCTCATCTTGGCCTCTTCACCCACTGCATACCTTGCTGCCCGAGGAGCCATTTCCCCAAGTTCTCCCGAGAGATGTGGGCGCTGAAAAGTACTCCCGCTAACTCCCGCAGAGGCGCACACGCACACTATGCTCGGAAAAAGCAGGTCACTGAGACACTTATTTCTAAAGGGTCTTCTGAACTAAGCTGCTCATCAGCCTCTTTCTCTACTTTGACTTTAAAGAGGTCTCCATGTTGAATCAGAAAAGGACATTTTATGGAATAGCTTTTCTGGGCAGAGCTGGGCAACATCAATACTGGGCATCAATCCACAAAGGTGAAGTCAGTCACTCAATTAGAGGAGTGAAATCAGGCCTTTAATCCAACACCATGGCAGCACCATCTGTGGAAATGCTAATTATCCTTCTAGCTCCAGTGCCTTTTCTTCCTACACTCCATCGTCACCTTGGCAGTGCTTTCCATACCAAGGGTACCAAATGGCTTGAGGAAGGACATCGGTACCTTTAATGCGCATGGCTAACTTTAACACTTCTACAATCTAATTTTTTTTTCTTTTTTTTTGGCATTACAAATGATTTGACTGCACTTATTTGTCTTTTCCACCCTGGCAGGCTGTCTCAAGCCACTATAAGGATGCCGCCTGTCCCACTGAGGATTCCGGCTATAAAATCTACTGACCAAATAATGTCCATTGCTTGTCAATAATTAGGATGCCAAATCACAGGTAAGGTGATCATCTCCTTCCCTGCAGATGGGAAGGCAGCAGCTATAAGCTGACAATATTTCCCACTAGCCTAATGAAGGCTCCCAAACATCTGGTGGCGCAAGCAGAGAGCGATGAGGCATCATGCCAGTCACAGCCATCAAAGAAAGTGGTGTGTGGGTCAGAAAACAGGCAGGCAGACTGGCACCCGACGAGACACCAGTGTTAGCAGCCTGACAGCATTTCAACAAGAACGAGACCGTGCTGTCCGGAGATGCCATCTCAGCATTCATTCTCCCCAACACAAAGCAACAAAAACATTTCCAAGCTGCTTTCCAGGAACTCACTCTCTTTTGCCAAGTCTTTCAGTAAGGAAGTATCAGAGATTTCTTTTTAGGAGTCAGACTCCTCCTCTCCGACACGCCTAGCCAGACACAATTACATTCTCATCCGGGTATCACTGGCCTGGAGCGAGAAGTCTTGTCAACTAGAGAGCCAAGCTGGTTCACAGCACAGTGTATAGTTATGTGGGGGCAGAGCACGCAGATCTTGGCTTTTTGCTTTTTGTTTTTGAGACAGGCTATACAGTTCAAGCTGGCCTTGAGCTCATTATGTAGCCCAGGTTGGCCTTAAACTCATGGCAATCCTCCTGCCTCAGCCTCTTGAGTACTAGGATTCCAGGTATGCACCACCATGCCCCGCTAACATGCAGGTTTTAACTGGTTACTTTTAGTTTCAAAACTACCTCCAAGATCTTCCATAAAAACACTACACTTCCTATGGAACTCTCTTAAAATCAGACATGGCAGAGCCATAGTATCTTTTAAATTTTGGAAATTGTGCAGAAGGCATGCCACCTACATATCCAAGTAACAAACTCACCACTGACTTGCTCTGCAGTATTTGGCAGGTTCTAAAATTCCCTGTATCTTTCTAGGATTCATGAGTCTACACATGGCAGCAAACGAGTCGGCCCATAATGCTTTTCCCCGAAACTTGCCTAGAACCTGCTGAGCTCCCATATGCGCAGTACTAAACTCTAGAAGGCTAGGGAGGAATGAGCTCTGAGTCTCATGTAACTTCACTACCTTCACAGGAGAACAGTTAAGGTTAGCTATCCTGTTGGAATCACATCAGCCCTCTCCGAAATGTTCACAGTAACACCTGAGGGAAGAGATCTAACAGCACAGATGATATAGCCGAAAGCCACTGTTCCCACAGCCAAGTCAAAAAACAATAATGCGTTCTCTGTATTGAAGGCAGACTGAAAGAAACAAAGTAGAGAGATTCCCACAGATGGATGTGAGCAATTCAGGAATATGACCAAGCCACAAATGGCAGCAGACCCAGAATTACATAAAGCATAAGCCCAAGCTCATAATTGCTACATTTACTGAATACCTGTTACATATAGGTTAGAGTTGCAGGCATTTCTATTTCTAACCACAACTCTATAGAATACGGTATGATCAGCCCCACCTTACAGTGAAGAAAACACTCAGGGAAGTTGAAACAGCTTGGTTAACTCTGATCTGTGATGCCAAAGCCACTCTGTATCACCATACTCTGCTCCAGAGCTGGGAGACAGCAGCAGGGACAGGAGCAGCACGTCAGGACCCCTCTGGACGCCCAGGCCCCTGCCCTACAGGGCCTTCATACCTCCCGTCAGTTCCATGGTTAGCTTTTCATTTTCAATCATTTTCTTCTTCTCTTCTAGCTCAGCAATCAGGTTCTCTTTCAGTTCAACCTTCTTATCTTCAAATTCTTTCACTGCTGCCTTCTTTTCTTTAATGTAATTTCTTTCCACTTGTTCAGTCTGAGGAAAGAGAAACATAGGCTGGGGTGTACGGCCCAGGCAGCCAGAACTGCAACTCAAAAGTCCAGCTCTGTCCTTAAAAGCAAAGAAAACACCTGTTTACTAGAAACAGGAAAACAGCTTTGCTCACACTTGCGGTAAGCACGTGTCTAGGAAGAGGCTTCCCAATAAATGCGCCACATTTGCCACTCAGGTACCTCCTCTCCCCAGTGTCTTCAAGCTTACGGCTTTAATGGAACACAAATCTCTCAAAGACAGTAAATAGTCCCTTTTAAGACACAATTTCAAGAGAAAAATAGCACATTCCAGATAAAGTATCTACATTCAAAATTAATTACATGACACTGAGGCCACACAACATGGGTTACTTTGATACTTATAGTAAGATGAAAAACAACTACAATAGATCATTCACTAGGTACCTGAACCCTGGAGGATTCAACACTGACACTGAACCGAAATTAAAAATTATTTTAAATCTCGCCAGTGTACTAAGTTATGAACAAGGAGGCTTGAAGTGAGCTGTAGCTGTGGATCATGTGATCCTTCAGGCTGACACTCCGTGCACTGAATTGACTTCAGTACTTAAATGGTTTCCAGTAATATGGCTCTAATAAACCACGACCTTCTTAAAAAGTACCCCCCCACACAAACACACATCACATCAGGAGCAGTACCACATTCAAGACCCTGGCCCTGATCGCTGCACCGCAGAACTGGGCCTGACACAGAAGCAGCACGGAGATGTCCATGGAATGAAAAAAACATTCAAAACCTGTCTTTCCACTGGTCCAGAGAGTTTCAGATATAAAATGGATCTGTCAAGCCAATTCAGAAATTGGACTGCTCCGAGGACCACTATCAACTTATTAGGCTACTACCATTCAGAGATACTTCTGAATGGCTTTAATATGAGATATAGGTCAAAGGAAAGCAGGGAGGGGTGAGCATCCCCTAACCCCCTGAGATAAACACAAGCTGCTCAACAAGAAATGAACAGGTCAGTGGTGGCAAGCCTGTGGCATGCGTGCCACAGTGGGTTGTCTGTACCAGTGAAAGCTCTGAAAGGTTCACCATCATTGGACTAGATGGACCATCTGAAGGGAGACCAAGTGTCCTGCAGTCAAACAGAATGGTAAGAAAAGCTTCCAAACTGCTGTGTCACAGAAGGAAAGGCGGCCAGATCCAGAAAGCAAGATCCCAGTCTCAGAAAGAGCCTGCAAACCCAGAAGGTCTGTGGTACTTACTTCCAGCTGGAGGAAGAGTTCTGAAAGAGATAAAAAGTACAATTAGATTCGCTAGGCGTGTCACCTTTCCAGACAGGGATGTTAGCATTCATTTAGAAACTGTAATTGCTTTCTGAAGGCACATTACACAGAGCAAATCTTTTCATCAGTAAAGTGCTGATATACATGAAAGGTAAAGATGCAAGAAGCACTTGCGTCTAGTTAAAATCTGCCCCTGAACAGAATCAGCACTGGGAGTTCTGGGGGGTGGCGACAAGCAGTAAAACCAAACTGCTTCAGCAAAATAAGTCAACCCTCCTTTTACTTAGTCCTCACTCTCCAACAGTTGCAAAGACTGCAGGACAGGTCAGGAAGCACACAGCAGCTTCTGAAGTGAGTTCGCCTCCATGTTTTGAAAGTACCGTGAGGAGGAGCCCATGTGATAAGGATGGATGCTCCCACGGAATCTAGGACAGAGGTTCCAGGGCTTCCTTGCAGTTTACTCACAGGCACCAAGCTCTGCTCAAAATGAAGCTCTGCCAGCCACACACTCCAGGCTCCTGGTCTCAGGCTGCCCCCAGCTTGAGGTCTTTGTGGACAGCGCCTCCCTCAACAAGCTCCTCTCTGATATCCTAACTACTCTCCCAGAAGCACTTAACCCCTACCCAGTGAGGGACCATTTTCCCAGAAGCCCACTTCTGCTACACTGTAAGCCCCTCTGCGCATCCAGTCCATCACACCAAATAGGTCTGTGGCTTCTAATCTTTTCTGAGTGACACAGGGCCTGCTGCATACGGTACACAAATACCAGCGAGCCAATAACGGTGGGTACCCACTACCGTGTACTGTGGCCTTCTTCGCAAACCTGATAAACCCTGCAGACTCATTCCCCAGAATGAGCACATTTCACAAATGCTCTGTAGACTCTCTGGAGTTCTAAGAATCCCAGATTAATAGCCCAGATGTCAGTGAACAAGTTGTTGGATGAGAAAAATTAACTGAAGAAAGGGACAAGGCACTCATCATTTCTCGCCTGGGAATCTTTTTTGGTCCTGGGAATCATGCAGCATAGGAGGCCAAGTACACCCAGCCCAATATGCTCACTCCTGTGCCTGCTCCCAACTGTACCGTCCGAGAACAAGCCAGACACCTGAAGTCGCAGACTGAGAAATCACACCTGCACCAACAAGGCAAAATGACAATTGGCACTTAGAGCTGGCAGCTGCTGTTTCAGTTAAAGCAAGCACACACCAGACACAACCAAAGCAGGTGGATTATCTCTGCACAGAATGGGTTTTCTAACGCTCAAGTCATGACTGATTTAGGAGCTCTTCCTCATTTTCACCTGGAGGGAGATACGTTTATGAAACAACACGAAGGACAGGACCAAGTGTCTGTGAGGAGAATTAAGAAACACAACTCAACGCATCCTGCTGCTCTAGTGTAAGAGAAGATGACTCACATCAATTCTCTTTCCTTACTTACACCTTAAGCTGATTTCTTAAGCTGATTCGTACTCCCCTCTGCAGATGGGGAGACTGAGGCTCCCCAAATAAATACCCTGATTAAAGGGACAGACCCAAAGTGATAGAGGTGGAACCTGAACCTTAGGCCATGTCATTCCACAAGGCCACCTTCCTGATCATACGGAGGGGAACTCCAGGGAGACGGGTGACGATTTTAATGATGGCCCAGGGCGGTACCCTGGAGCTCAGAGTGGAGTAGGGTAGCACCAGGGACAGGCAGGTGTGGACAGGCAGAAGGCTCATGGCTGCAGCGCCGCTGTCCCCCACAGGACCCCCTCAGTGGAAGGATGAAAGCTTCCCAGGACAGGCAGCTAGAGCTGCTGCACCAGAAGTCACGAGGAAAGCAACACGGGGAGTGGCATCTAGATCTTACTTTAAAATCCAACATGATTCCTACCAGGACAACAGAAAGCAAAGGCACCCTGCTGGTACGCAAAATGCTGGTGGACAGCGAGCTTTCCAATTTAACAGAGCTTCCTGTAAGCTCAGGCATCTGTGTTTACAAACTTTACCTAGTTGCCACATCTCCCTTTCTGCACGATTCTTCCTTTACCTCACAATGTTCCTTAACTTTAGACACATGGGAATCTGCTGTCCATGAAACACACGTTTTCTAAAGTCAAGAACAAAGTGTTTGACTTGGTACTGCTCACAGTGCTCACACGTAACAGATGTCCAACAAATATGCCGAACAAAAACATTTACCAGGTACAACAGGATAAAAACATGCTCCTTTACTTCTCTCAAAGCTTCTTATACAACACTTGAGGGAAACAGAGAGGACACCCCCTCCCTAGAGCATAGCATTCCAGAAGAAATAAACTTAAATCGAGTGTGAAACAATCTACAATCCTTTTCCATGTCAGCACCTCTGACTGGCCACTAGGCCGGCCGTGCAGATGTGAGCAGTAACAGACAACTCTTGGGGCGCCAGGAAGAACAACTCGAGGACAAGCAGCCAACACCAGCGCCACTGGCTGCAGGGACAAAGATGAACCAATTTTATGCGCTTTTGGAATCTTTCTTCCCCGAAACCCTCCCCTCATCAAAGTATCCGCGACATACTTTGGGAAATGGCTCTTACAGGCACACCGTATGGGCAACAGGGCGGAACAGTAGAAGATGGTTCATTTCCACATCAAAGAGCCTCACCTGCGTTTCGGATCCTCTCTTTATACTGCTGATCCAGCTTTTTCATTCTCTTCTGATATTCCTGTAATGTACCTGATTTTGAGCATTTACAAAATAGAAAGTTATTTTGAAGATCAATGTGCTCTACATTTTATTCCTAAAGTTACTTTCAAATGATAGTGGCTATTCTCACCAGAGTAACGTAAACTCAGGAAGGTCACATGTGAGCCTTTAACTGGCTTCAGGTTCTCAGCCAGAGCACACAGCAGGTCCCACCTGAGGCCCATGTGGAGTCCACCCTACCTCAGCACATCGAAACTCTCCATGCATGCAGGGACTGAAAAGGTGCAGACACCCCCAAGTGATTCCAAATGCCTGCTACTACCGGGCCTCCCTTTCCTGGACAAAGGTCATCCTCCTGCAGCAAGGTCTAGGTCATAGCTGTCCAGCCCAACTTTCTGCGGTGGTGGAAATCTTCTCCATTTGCACTACCCAAAGTGGTGGCCACTAGCCATAGGTAGGGCTTTAGTACTTAAACATAGGTACTACAACTCAAGAACTCAGCCACTGATTTTATTTATTTAAACACAAACAGCCACATGTAGCAGAGAGCTCTGGCACAGACTCTGCAATCTCCCTTCACAGTTCTTCCCCGAAGGCTTCCAGCTTGTGTGCGAGTACTTCACGGGCCAGCCCAAGAGTGAACCTCCCACTAGCAATTACAAAGTACCTAGCAGGAAAGCAGCTTCACTGACAAGGGGCTTCATAATATGGAACTACAGACTAACAGCAGCAGCTAACCCTCCCTGGGTTCTCACGCTGTGCCCAACACTGTACTAGATGGTCTGTTTTCTTCCATTTTGCAGATTAAAAAACGAATTCGGCAAGAGAAACTGATAGCTCAAGTCACACACAAGAAAGTGAAAACAAGTTCCCCTGCTGTCATGGAACTTGAGGGCCTGGACTCTGAAAACTGCATGCTGCACTGCCTTTAGGGACCAACAGCACTTCTTCATAAAAACTACCCACTTACAATCTGCCAAACACAAAATAGAAAACACTGGATAATACACAGTCCATTAGCATTTGTTTTAGAAAGAAAAATAAGCCGGATGTGGTAGTGCACTATCTCATTCTAGGAAGCTGAGGCAGGAGGATCCCAAATTCAAGGCCAGCCTGGGCAACTTTGGGACTTAGCAAGACCCTGTATCAAAAGAAATTAAGGGGCTGAGAATGTAGTTTAGCAGTGCAGTGCCTGCCTGGCAAGTATGAGGCCCTGAGTTCAATTCCTGCGCCACCCCCAAATTAAAACAACAGGCTGGAGAGGCAGCTCAGCACGAGACCCTCATTTCAATTCTCAGTAACACACACACACAACACAGAGACACACACACAAAAAAAGTAACATTTTCTTTTTTGGTAATAACATCCCTCCTAAAAATACCTAGCTTGGAAGGCCTCAAACATGATTTATCTTAATGAACTTGCTACATATTGAAAATTTAAAAAAATAAAGAGTTTGAAAATTATCACCTTATTGCTCAAAGACAGTAAAATATGTACTGGATAAAATAAGCTACACTAAATATTCAATTGTTCCCACAAAGAAGTAAAATACATAGCTCCATAGATTTTAACATTAAGAAATACTCAGAAATGAAGGAGTCAATCACACACCAACCTTCCTGCAGTTGTTGCAGCTGCCTCTTGAGAGAAGCCAGTTTGTCCTGATACATCCTATAAAAGAAAAGCCACAATGAAAGATGAAAGCACCAGTCCTTAACTCTAAAACACCCTATACACAGGAATTACTTGGTCTGCTATGGGAAGGTCATCAGTGTTCTTCAGGGAAGAGAGATTTACAATGTACTGAGTAAGGTCAGAAAGGGACAAGGAACCAGGTGTAGTGGTGCACATCTGTAAGTCCTAGCTACTTGAGAGGCGGAAGCAGAAAAACTACTTGAGCCTGCCAGTTTGAGACAAGTGTAGTGAAATCCCATCTCAAAAAAACAGAAAAGGACCAGGGTTGCACATTCTTGAGTTATAGTCTAATTTCCTAGATTCTTCTGTGTTACCCCACCTTTGGAGAATCAGTCTACGATGTACAAATATGAAGACAACAAACTCTAAGAAATACCAAGGATAAACAGGGTTAAGCAAGAACATACAAAGAAAAATTCAAAGCATAATGCCATTTTCTTCTGGATTTAAAAGTATAAGTAACATACTGATCACAGCTCTTATTGCAACTCAATTAGGCTATAAATTCCAAAGGAGTAAGAATATGCCCTCGGCATGTACTTCCATACAGAGAGCACAGATGAATAAGCATTAAGTCAATAAACCTTTGGCTCACTTTTAAGGGATTACTCTTTAAGGATCAGAAAAACAGTAGTAATTCAGAAACAAAAATTAAAATGAGCCAGGCATGGTGGCACACATCTGTAATCCCAGCACTCAGGAGGCTGAAGCAGGAGGATCTTTTTGAGTTCAAGGCCAGCCTGGACTACAAAGTGAGCTCAAGACCAGCCTGAACTGCATAGTGAGACCCTGTCTCAAAAAGACCAAAAAAAAAAAAAAAAAAAAAAAGAAATGCAAAAAAAAAAAAATTAAAATGGAACATTCATTTGAAGCCCCAGCTATATAAAAACACATAGAACATACCTCGTAAAAGAACACAGCACATTATTTTTTTATTAGTACATGTTTGTAGCACATGTTTACATGCACCATGTGAAGCAAATACAAGTACTTCTATATCACATCTTAATTTTATCCCCCTTCCCCTCTCCTCACTCCCCACTTCTTGCCTTTAGATCCCCTTTCCATCTGCAAAAGATCCCTCCATTTCCTTTTTTTTAAATTATTGATACCTTGGGTTTCTCACATGAGATGTTAATGCAGTACTTAAGCTTGTGTGTCCGACTTATTTCCCTTAACATTATGGCCTCAAGGTGCATCCATCTTCCTACAGATGACTCAAATTTATCCCTCTTTATGACAGACTAGTACTCCATTGAATATAAATACCACATTTTGTTTACCCATTCTTCTGCTGATGGACATACAAATTAGCAGCAATTTCACAATGACAAGACCATTTAAATGATGGATTCTATAAGTAGATCACACCTGTAAAACATCTACAATTTCTCAGTGACAAAACAGCCTGTGATCTCAGCACTCTGGGAAACTGAGGCAGGAGGAGCACAAGTTCGAGCCCAGATTAGACAACTCAGCCAGACCTTGCCTCAAAACAAAAAATGGGCTGGAGATGCAACTCAGTGTGAACACTCAGGCTCGGCCCTCAGGACCAAAAAGCAAGCAGGATTTGCAACCTAGCACACTGTCCAATGTGTGCTAGGCACAAGAGTATTCTCATTGCTCAGATATGGCTGACATACAAACTGGGCACTCTGCAGCTGGGGATCCGAGAACCCAACAGCAGGGCTGCTTCTTTAGGGTAAATCCTGAGCGACTTCCCCATGCTCATCTTGAATTACATAAGTCACTCAACAAAATCAAAATTACTTTCTCATTCGGGGAGTACACTCAATCAAAACACGATCTCTAAAAATGCTGCTTAAATACATCAAGAACAGGAGAGAGTGCAGATGCACGAACAACGCGAAAGTCAATATCTGGAACCCAGGACTTTAACTTTCCCACAATGAGGGTGCCAGCCAATTCCTGTGGCTGAGTGCGTCCTTACAAGGGAGCAATGACAAACTGAAGGGAGAAAGAAAACAAACTTCTCAGACTCACTGAGGTCAGACACAGGGAAAAGAACACATGCGTGAGAATATATCTTAGGTGGGTCAAGGTGAGTCAATAAGACGCTTGCAAAGGTAAAAATGAAGCAGTTTCAGGGATGAAGCTGTGAGAAAGATCACATGAATTACTGTGAGTAGCCCTCATTCACTACTGGGCAGTCTTAACTGAATTACCCCCTTTGGGTTCCAGTGCTTGGAAAGGGTAACAGAATCCACAGGATGGCCATAAACACTTGTAAATAGGACCTAGAAGGGAGAGAATGTGGATCATGTAGTGTAAAGGAATTTAAGAGGTCAAGTCAGGATCCTCAAAATGCACTCGATAAACACTTACTAAACACATCTTCTGCTGTCTTCTATCTGGGTGTGTGATTACAATGCACGGGGGCAGCGGCATGTACTGGCAGTCCCAAATACAGTGCTTGGGAGGTGGAGGTAGGAAGATAGCTAGAGTTCAAGGTCAGCCTGAGCAGCATAGAAAGATCTCAGTTCAAAAAAAAAAAAACAGAAGAGGGCTGAGATAAAGAGGGAAAGGGAGGGAAAAGGGGAGGGAAGGAGAAGAATGGGGTCTTGCTTCTCTGGCTGGTCACAGCTATCTGAAGACCTGTGAGTGTGGACCGCCTGCTCCCCAACCCTGGAGCTCTCTGAGCATCTGGCACACTGTGTAGGCAGGCAGAAGGCCTCAATGCATTCACACCTATCTGAGAACTCAACTGCTTCAAGGCACCATTTATCCTCTCTTGCGCTGGTTTTCACTTTGTAAAGTACAAACCTGGTAAAAGGTTCTCTCCTGTTACATGGTCCTACTTCCGCAGTGATCATTTCCACCAAGGCTCTTCCTAGGCTATACTGCAGTCTCGAAGACTGATTAAATGAGACGCACTTAAAGGCGGGTAAGGAGGGGGCTGGCCAGGATTGAGGGGGGCAGCCTGTACAATTTAGCAAGACCCTGCCTCAGAAACAAAACCAAAACCAGAACCAAAAAGGGCCCGGGCTGTAGCACAGTGCTCCCTGGGCTCAATTCCCCAATACCACCAATAAAGCTGGTAGGGGGTGAGGTTTGCACACAAAGGCACTGGAGGCATTATGATCAAAACATAGTCATTAGACACACAGTCACTGCAAAGGTTTTCTTGTCAATTCTACGTAACAGAAAATAAATACAAAAACCATACTCACTGTTCCTTCATTTCTACATAATCTTCATCATGCTTTGCCAGGTCAGTTTCACTAGCATCCTCAGTGTCTGGGTAAAATTAGGGAAGAAGGGGGAATTAAAATCGTATTTCCTAGACTTGGTATCCCTTCACGCAGGGTAAGTACTTAATAAACTCCTGTAAAGTCGGTTTCTATTCAACACAGACCTACATGAAACTACCAGTGAAAAACATTAAATACAGGGGCTGGGGATTTAGCTCAGGGCAAAAGCGCCTGCCTGGCAAGCGCAAGGTCGTGAGTTCGGTTCCGGTACCGGAGAAAAACCAAAAAAAAAAAAAACATTAAATACAGTTAAAGCAGAACACAAAGTGTCATTTTCAACCCATACAGAGTTGGAAATACATACGTGAGCGCCGGTCAAGGCTGCTAATCACGCAACAGTCACACCAGCCATTGAGGACACAAGCTGCGGGCACTAGCACTGGACACAGCAGGCAGTCAAGCCTGATACACACCGCTTCCCATACATACAATAAAAAAGCAGCTTCCCCCACAGCAGATCGAATGCTAACAGCTGAGATAGTTCCAAAGTTACAACTAAAAGCGAGAGAGAGGCAAGATGACGGAACAAAAACTGTTTCCAAACATTTGAAACATTGTTCCTACAGGCAGCAAATGGCTGAAGTACTGATTTCAACCGTCCTTCCAGCGTGCAGCACTTGCAGGCAGAAAATTCAATTTTGATTTCAACACTCCTCCTCGTGGCCAGTAAAGGCAATGCAAGTGCCCCGTCTTCAAATGTAGTTAAGCCAAGTGCAGTTAGTTTCAACTTTCTGTCCCATATACGCAGCTGCCTTCTGAAAAGCTGCTGCAGATCCAAATCTCCACAAATAATCCTCCCCCCCACGCAATGGAAAAGAACTTCACGGAGGTCCTGCCATGTGCTAGTGAGCTTAGAACCTGGGAGGCTGAGATAAATAAAACACTAATCACCCCGGCCAGCTGATCTACCTCCGGTTTTATGGTCCTGCTCTGTGCTAAATTACTCCCTCCATATAATGGTCTCTATATCCTTTCTTCCCCTTTGCCCTTTTGTATTTTACCTTCCTCTTCCCCGAGCCAGCTCCTTCCTCAATCCTTCCAAAACCATGTTCCTCACACTGACCAAAGGCTAAAAAGCAAGGCTCTGAGTTCCAAAAGGAAGAATCTGAGCAGCAATACGGACAATGTAAAGAGCACGGGAGCGAAAACACAACAGCTGGGCACCATGAGTCAAATCCCTACTTCCTCCGTGCCTGTTTCCCCGGCGATGACAACGCCGAGTACCCGGCCAAATACTGGATGAACATCTCATTCCATCCTCAACCCACCCCAGGGAGTGGGCGCTGCTAAGAGCTCTACTACGGCTAAGTAATCCAAGGCTGGAAAGCCTAGGTCCTCTAACGTTGCAAGGCTAGGTGACAGAGCCAAAGATCTAGCTGCTTCTTTCACCCAACCTGCTCTATTCTCAATCATGCACTGTACCGCGCGAAGTGGGGCTGACGTACGCATTTCAGAGAGACTTGGGGACGAGAAAGCCAAACTGAGCTTCACTCTGATCCTCTCGGTAAAAAGAGGGGGAAAAAAAAAAATCAAAACGGGCGTATTACTCAATGCACTCAACGACTTTCCCACCCTGCTGATGAAGACGCCAGGGTTCAACCACAGACGGCCGGGGACGCGATGAAGTCTTAGAGACCTCCAGCTGACAACGGCTAGCCCCTCGCTGACCCCACGTTGCCGGGGACACGCACCCCTGCGCGTCTCCCGCTGCCGGGCGCCCGCAGGGGGGGACCCCGCTCCTCCAGGCTGCCCCCCGACCAGCCCCAAGCCCGCAGGTCGCCCCGCCCCCTCCAGCGCGGCTCCACCTCCTCCCCAGGCGTCCCACTCCCGCCCGGGCAGCCCCGAGAGCCCTGCGGCGGGCTCACCCTCGTCGGACTCGCGGCCCCGACAGCTGCGCTCGTCGTCCTCGGCGCTCTCCAGCTCCTCGTCCTCCTCCGGGTAGTACTCCGGGGCCGGCGGCGCTCCAGCCGGGGCCGGAGCTGGAGCCAGCAGCCCCGCGGCACTCATGTCGCCTCCCACCGCAGCCGACTCTGTTCCCGGGAAACCGCGGTTACAGGCGCTGAGGACGTGACGTCCTCCTAACAGCACCCGAGGGAGCCCACTAACTCCGGGAGCGGGAGCCACGGCGACCCCTTTCCCGGCCCGCCGAGCTCCGCCCCCCGCGCCCGCGCCCGGCAACGGGGGCCTCACAAAGCGGGCGACTTCCGGGTCGCGAGCTGCCCGACGACGGCCTGACCCTGCCATCCATGAGAAATGGAGAGAACGCCAGGCCCTCCTTTCTCCAGATCCCTACACCCTTCATCAGCGTCTGAATACTCTCAGTGAGTGCGGGTTGGAAGGAGCGGGTTGGCGGGGAAAGGTAGGCTCTCTGGAGTTAGGCAAATCTTTGGACAGCCCAAGCCGCGGTCAGGACCCCGAACCTCAAAGGACAGTTCCGAAAATAGCCGCCAGGCGGCGCCCAGGGCCAAAACTAAACCAAGGATCATTTACGACCTGAGGGGCGGGGCCGATGGGGGAGGGATTGGCAGCGCCCTTGGCAGGTGGGACGATCCCTAATTTAAGCAGAAGAATGACTTGTACCGTCCGCCTAATAGGTCAGGAAACCCAGACAGCCGGAGTGTGCGTGAAGATGCAGGAAAAAAAGGAATCTTGGCTCCTCCCCTAATTGGACCTTTGTTGAGAACTAAAAGACTAGGCTACTGATATACCATCCTAAGGTCAGCAAAACCGTATTTTCCCACTCCTTGGGAATCTTTTCTATCCTGTGGGTTTACTGGATAAGGTGTGCTCAGGATTTTACAGATGACAAGAGATCTGTCATTTGCCTTTTAACAAACCAGTACCATACAGTCTACACGGTTTAGACTTCCAGACCCAGGGCCTCCACAGAGGAACTGCTCCGTATTTCTTTGAATATTAATTTTTAAAAATTTTGCCTAATCCAAAAGCTTGCTAACCAACTCAGCAAATGAAGCATTTGAAATAAATGAAGCAAATGAATTTGGCTAAAACTCAGAAGACTAGAAAGCTGAGTACCTCTATGAATTTGTGATTCCCTCTAAATACAAGCCGGTCATAGTGTTGTAAACTTCACTTTACAAACTTAGGATGTCTGTCACTTTCTGTGGGAACAGTGCTATTGAGTTGTGTGTAGCCAAAAAAAAAGGATTAAAGAAAAGAGCCCAGAGGTGTTTAGTGGCTTGTGCAAAATAATCCCACCCTGTGTTGCACTTGAGTTCCCATAGAAGCAGTAAAACACAACACAGATGTGGAAGCAAAGGTGAAACCAAACATTCTCTGATTCTCAGACCTTTTGTGATCAAGTTTATCTTGAAATTGGCCCCCAAGGAGTCTTCTAAAAATGAAAATCCTTATTCTCATCCAACTTGTTTTGACATTTCTTATGTGCTACCTTGTTTTAATTAAATTATTGGCTCTCTTTGTAAGAGTAATTTCCTCCCAACAAAAATGCAAGAATTTGCAAAGTGGAATGTTACAATGTCTTACCAGGAGTTCAGCGATCTTCTGAAGTTCCTTCTAAACAAAAAGACTCTCGGGATTCACTGTACATCTGCTATCTATGTTTAAACTAGGATTTCAGAACTGTCTCTTATCCAAAAGATGAAGTCATTTTCTATTTGTGTGCAGTTGAATCACATCTAAATTATTTGCAATCAACTGCATTGAGCAACTCGAGTTTATCAGTAGCAATATTCATAAAGCAGAAAAAGAATCAATAACATTTTAGAAGTCAAAGTTTGTTAATGGAATAAACCCAAAAAAGTGTATTTCATTGCAAAGTAGTGTCAAGACATTGGGGGTTTTCTCTTATGTTTCATTTTTTATTGTTAAGAACACCTCTTGGGGCTGGGGATTTAGCTCAGCGGCAAAAGCGCCTGCCTGGCAAGCGCAAGGTCGTGAGTTCGGTTCCTGGTACCGGAGAAAAACCAAAAAAAAAAAAAAAAAAAAAAACCAAAAAAAAGAACACCTCTTAACAGTCATGCTTTCTTTATATGTAATAGACACATTTTTTTTTTCTTTTTGTCTTTTTGAGACAGAGTCTCGCTATGCAGTTCAGGCTGGCCTTGAGCTCACTTTGTAGCCCAGGATGACCTCGAAATCGCAAAGATCCTCCTGCCTCAGCCGCCCCAGTGCTGGGATTACAGGCATGCGCCAGCATGCCCAGCAAAGGGACACAAATTAATTTCACACTTGTGAAAATGTACTCCATCTTTTCTATCCAGAGAACTGAGAGATAATCTCTTAGCTAATAAACAGAGAAAACTGCTTCTTAAAAAATTCTCTCATGGCTTTAGTCTTTCTCATCTTTATAGTTATTTACTATGTTTGGAACAGCCTCTTCAGGTTTGTAAAAATCAAGCTCCCTCAAAACTAAGTTTCACCAGCTGAAATCTTTCTCTGCATCTCTTCCCAAAACAGTATTCGGCCACACTGCTGAGACATCTCCTTCAGAAATCAACCTAAACCCAAGTCCTGGCCACCCTGTCTTAACGACTTTGTGCACCTTCCAGGCATTTCTACATTCCCTGACATCGAAACTTAAAACATTGGAGCATCGTAATTGCAATGGGATACACTTTTTTGATTTATGGATTGTTTATACAATTTTTAAATAGAAATGTATACTACTTAGAACACAAGTTTCATCAGCGAGAGTTTTTTAAAGAGGGAATGATGTTCGTGAAATGAAGTAATTTCTTCCTAAAATGCTACATCTTCAAAGTCCATAAACTTCCTTAAGGGCTTACAGGACAGCAAAGCAGTTTTCAATTTGCACTGTTGATTTAATAACATCGCCAGTTCACAAAAATGCAATAAATGGCTCTGAGTAATGCGATGCATTTCAACCCTAGCAGGAACCACCTTTCAGCTTGGGTCAGGACGGGTCTCTGATTATCACAGGTTGCACTTGGGTCAGAGCCCAGTGACCTCTGGCCATTAGCTCACACTCACTCATTGAAACCTGTTGGCCTAGAAAAGGTTATGTTCAGTGTACTTCCCGGAACCTTGTCAACGCTAACAGGGGTGCTCCTAGCGCAGTTCTTGTTTATGCTGTCATAAACCCACAAACTGAACATTTAAGCTTTGTCCTTGGACCTGTTAAAATACGCCCCGTCCATGTTGAACGTGTAGTTATACAGAGGATACACCTACTGCGTAATTTCCACCCCCAACAGTATTAAACTGACGTCTGTTGAACAATTCAAGCAAAGGCAACTCCCCTACCAGAGATCCAGGAAATATTTCCAAGGCATAGGCGAATAAATGTTCTATTAATTTACGGCAGAATTACTTAGAAGGCTCAGGATTACTAACATCCAGCGAGAAAGCAGGATCCTCCCTCAAAAGCTCTTGCCTGAGGGTCTCTGGGAGTCTCCCAAAAAAGTAAAGGCGCGGGGAGAAGTGCCCTGAACTTTGACCCCAGAGCAACACAAACACGACGGACCACACCCCTGACGGGCCCAAGAGTTACTAAAGTTGCGAGGTCTTCCGCATCGGAGGAAGCCCCGCCCTCCACAGCCCGCCCACCATCAATTCTGCCAACCCTCAGGCACCATCGACCTCTCGGCTTCCCAAGGACGTCCAATCAAATACCTATATCCGGCCTCGGCCCAGTGCTCTGCCATCAGGCAAGGTAGGTAGAGAGCCTATCGGAGCAGAGATGGGGGCGTGGCCAGGAGTAGGGGGCGGGCAGACTAGGAGGGTGGGGCGGAGCACGCTCGGCGCAGTCGGGTGCGATTGGCCACCCCTGGCAGGAGCCGCACCTCGGACAGCAGCGGCGGCGGCCCCGGGAGGGTCGGTGTGGCGCGGGACGCGGGGTCCTGCGTGGAGAGTGGAGCGCGACGCGGAGTCCGCGGGCGGAGGCTGCGCGCAGCCGGACCAGGCACCAGCGACCCGACCCGGTGGTCCGTCAGGGGACGCGCCGCAGGAGCGCGACTCGGGAACAAGTGCGGGAGAGGAAGCGGCGGCGCTGGCGGCGGCGCCGGGCCGGGAGGCGGTGACAGCGGGTGTGAGGTGAGAGCCGGGGCCGCGGGGTGTGACAGCGTGCGCCCCGGCGAGGGGACCCCGGGCGGAGTGAGGGCGCGGAGGACCCGAGCGAGCGGAGTTCCGGGCGCGGAGCTGACAGTGTGGACTGTGGCGAGGAGACCCCGAGAGGGACCAGGACGGCGGGGGGACGGAGGGGACCCCGAGAGGGGCCGGACAGCGGGGTGAGAGATGGGGTCCCCTGAGAGGACGAGGCAGCAGAGTGAGGGGAGAGGACCCCGAGAGGGGCTGAGACCGCGTCAGCGGAAAGGGGGCTCGAGCGGGTCCAGGACAGTGGGTCCGACGACAGGCGACCCCGCGAAGGGGCCGGGGCAGGAGATGGGGCAAGAATCCCCAGAAGGCTTAGGAGAGCGGGGTGAGGGGAGGGCCCCCGAGAGGAACCAAGGCGGCGGGACGACGGGCGAGGACCCCACGAGGGACCAAGACCGTGGGGTACGGGGGGGGTCCCCAAGAGGAACGAGGGCAGCGGGCTGAGGGACAGGGTTCCCCGAGGAGAGCTGGGACGGGGTGAGGGGAGGGACCTCGAGAGGGACCAGGACCGCCCCGAGACGGTGAGCGGTGGGACCTCAAAGCGACCGGGACCCTGGAGTCCGGGGAGGGGTCCCCAGCAGGGCGAGGACGGGGAGCTGCGGGGTGGGGATCCTGAGAGGGCCGAGACTGCGAGTTCGGGACAGGAGACCCTCAGAAAGCCAGGCTAACGGAGGGGACCCTAAGTGCGCTTAAAACAGCCGGCGGTCCGAGAGGGGCTGGGAGAGGGCTCCCCGCGCCCTGTGCAGTGCGGGGCTGGCCGAGAGAGAGGCGAGAGGGTGGCACCGGCTTAATTGTGGGATCCCGAGACTGCCGCCCCCCAAGGCCCCCAGGACTACCGCGGCGGGAGCCTAGGTCGGGGTTGCGGCGTCAGGTGAATGGGAAAGGCCGGCAGCACCCACGAGGGAACGCGGACACAGCTCGGAGGCCTGGGGTTCCGCGATCTTCTTGAGGGTAGAGCCGGGGGTACTCTGCGGAGCCGGGATTATGTAATGAAACATCTCCCGAGCGGAACGCGGGGGCTGCAGGGGTGGAGGGACTCTGGAGGTAAGCGCTTGAGAAAATCAGGAGTTGTGCTCCCTGACCTCTTCCCGCTCGCCCGCTGGCTTCTGACTCAGTCCTTAGAGTTTGATGTGGATGCCTTGAAAGTGGGGGATTCCTGATCTTAATTGAAACCGTTGGGTAAAAAGTTGGAGAGAGTTTCTTTAGCCCACTCCAAGAAGTTGAAAGGGAAAGGGATCGTTCCTTCCGGAGACCCACATTTTGGATTAATTAGGATGTTTATGTCATCTGTATATTTTCCTGGACTGCTGGTTTATTTTTTGCTGTTTTTTTTTTTTTTCTTTTTAACTCAACAAAGAGTTAAGAAACTTTTTCAGATTTGGCAGCACGTGACTATCAATGTTTACAATGCAAATTTTAAGGGACTGTACTATATACCAAGTTTGGAACAGAGGTTAACTTTGATGAGATGGAAGGTCATACTAAGTTTTAAAAAGAGATATTGGAGTCACTAAACTACTAGCACTTTCCAGTTAGATCCCCAAAGCTACCAGGACTAAGCTGTAGGCGTACTTCCAGGACAGGTAAGCCTATTTATCACAAAAGTTGTTTGTCTTAGTAGGAGGCAAGTGTGTGGCTCTTAAAAAACTGAACTTGAGCCGGGTGTGGTGGCATGTGCCTGTAATGCCAGCACACAGGAGGCTGAGGCAGGAGGATCTTAGCGAGTTCGACACCAGCCTGGGGTACAAGGTGAGCTTAAGGCCAGCCTGAACTGCATACCGAGACCCTTTCTCAAAAAGACAATAAATATAAATGCGGAACTGGATGGAGGGGGGCAACAGTAGGAATGACAATTGGGAAGCAGCCTACTAGTTTTGACAGATGTGAAAATTAAGCTAAGACCAAGCTCTTTGTTCATACTGCCTAGAATATGTTAATACTGCACCAACTACCCTTGATGTGTTCCTCAAATGCACATGCTTTGGCATGGTTATAACCAGTTTTATATTTGAATTTTTATTTTTTATTTATTTATTTGTTTGTTTGTTTGTTTTTCTTCCAGTACCAGGAATCGAACTCACGACCTTGCGCTTGCCAGGCAGGCCCTTTGCTGCTGAGCTAAATCCCCAGCCCCTATATTTGAATTTTTAAAAAATCTTTTCTCCGTGTATCTGTTACTTCTTCTCACTTCTTTTTCATGTGCTTTTTAGAGGCAGACTCAGAACATGATGGTTTTAGAAAAATAATGGAGAATGTAATTACTGTATCATTTCACAGTTATATAAGTATCTCTTTTGTTTCAGTTTAGAATGTGTCTTATTGGGAATGTTTTGCCTGTGCTTAGTAGTGGGCAGCTTCAATTAACAGAGAAAAGGGAATGCTGTAATGTTCCCCAAAGATGTGATATACAGGCTAACCTAGATCTAGCACTTCTTTAGGTGCTGAGGTTCTAAACAGGGTCTCATTCATGCTAGACAGATGCCCAACAGTGGAGCTATGCCCTCACCCGCTAGATCTGCTACATTAAATCCAAGACAAAAGTCACTGAAGTAGTTTTTCATCAGGCTGATAATAAGTACAAGGCATGCTCTGTTTAGGGACTTTATTTGACTTTCCTGGATGTAGAACCATTCTTATATGGCTTCAGAGAACGTATAACTTGATGTGATTATGAAAATTCCATTAATAGAAGTCCTCTCCTATGAAATAGAAGTTATGCAGATGAGAGGAAGAGCAACAGCAAACATTTAAAATATGAGACCCTATAAGAAGTATTGAATGTAGTGTTTTGTGTTAAGTTTATTTTTTCAGAATGCTAGGTGGAATAAGTAAAAATAAGACCAGTTAACAAATGAGGTTATTTAGAAGGGACATATATTAATTATGTAGTGCATAAAATGTATGAAATGGTCTATGGAAGGATTGGGAATCTAGTACCAATAATTCTACAAATAATAGAAATATTTGAGTGGGTAAATTTTTTCACTGTCTTGTTAGCTCATTTCTGACTGAAGCAAATGGTCATTTTCAAAGACAACACATTAAATTTATTTCCTCGTAAGAAAAGAAAGTGTTCTGTTACTCCCATGAGTAATTACTAAAGCAGTCATTTCCACCACATTACATTATGATATTGATCCAAAGATGATGAAGAGAGCTGGGTGTGGTGGTGCACGCCTGTTATCCTTGCACTCGGGAGGCTGAGACAGGAAGATTGTTACAAGTTCAAGGCCAGCCTGGGCTACAAAGTGAGCTCAAGGCCAGCCTGAACTGCATAGTGAGACCCTGTCTCAAAAAAAAAAAAAAAAAAAAGATGATGAAGAGAGATTCATTGGAACAGGATTTTTAGGGACAGGAAGGGCCTCTAATGTTTTTATTCCTGGGTAGAAGGTAGCTAGGAAGGTAGGAATTCTGTGAGAATTTTTTCATTTATTTAAAAAATAAAGCTAGACTACAACAAAGTGTCTGAAATCATTATTAAACTTACTTTCTATTTAAAAATATAATCAAAAGAGATTAAGATGGAGCCTTACACTTCCATACAAATACTTATGGCAACCACAGAATGAGAGTCCAATTTCTTTTGGACTTTTAATTATTCTGTTTTAGTTTAGCAGGATGCAAGGGCTGTCCAGTAAATACAATAACCCATTTTATACTTTCTTTACCACTGGATGCTATACAGTCAAGCCATTGTAATCCAGAGACTACCTTGATATCTAAATTGGTTTAATGTTTAAACAACCAGAGTAAGCGGTCTTACTTTTTCCAGTATTCATATTAACTGGTTTCGGTAGAATAGGACAATGAATGAATGAAAACTCTCAGTACTTTTTTCTATTCAATTGTAGCTAAGGAGGCTTTGTACTGTGATTTTTCCGTGAGCTTTATTTCCGCCCTTCCCTTGTAAAAGAAGACAGAAACATGAAAGGAATAACAAGGCAAGAGGAACGATTCCACTTTTGTGACTGTCTTAGGAGATTTCTATGATTTCTTTCCGTTTGTCTTCAATGAGAAATTCCTGTCAGTCAGAGTAGATAGTTTCTTGAATTTTTTTTGAGTTGTGGGATACAATTACATTTCAGCATAGGAAATTTAATTTGTTTTTAGTTAGCCTAATCAGTTTAATAGATTGCTTTAGTATTTGTGAGGGTAAGTTAAAAGTTTTACTCTTTCTTAGCCTGAACTTAGTAGAAGAAACTATTATAATTATAGATTGGTTATGGTGAATTTATGACCCAAAATGTGATCTAACTCAGTTCCAAGCTACAGGCACCAAATTTTAAAAAAATAAAACAAAACTATTTAAGAATTTTACAATAACTAGAAAGAATTGATGTATTTTATTGTCTCAACTATCTGTTGTTACTTAAATACTTTTTTTTTCAGACGATGTCTCACTATGTAGTACAGGCTGGCCTTGAGCTCACAATGGAGCCCAGACTGGCCTCGAATGCACAGTGATCCTCCTGACCCACATACTTTATAAATCAGCCTAGTGTATATTTTTCTGTCCAACCGGAGACTTGTCAGAGATATCAAAGTATATTTCAGGTCCTCCAAGTTATTTCTATTGTATAGGTTAAAGGGCTACTTTCTTGGCAGCAGAATGATGTAAGAGCTAATTTCTTCTTTTGTTATCACAGATCAGACCCCTAACCATTGTCAACTGTCTCACAACACATTTTTCATCCCTAGAGAGTGAGAGAAGGAGCCGGGTGTGGTAGCGCACACCTGAGGCTGAGGCAGGAGGATCCCTGCAAGTTAGAAGCCACCCTGGGCTACAAAGTGAGTCCAAGGCTAACCTGAACTACATAGCAAGACCCTGTCTCCAAAAAACATTTTTTAAAAAGGAAAAAGACTGAGAGAAGGATGATACCTCGGAATCAACGTTTTACACGTAGCAAAACCTACTTCCATTAAGCAAAAAATAATGTGGTCCATGTAGCATTAGCTTCTAATAATGGGAATTAACATGCCCCAGTCTCACATTTTGGGATCTTTTATGTGACCTCTGGCCTCTGAAATGATGGGTAGCAAAATCAATCCCCAATTATAGGTTTTATTTTAATATTGTAGTCAGTTACCAAAGTATTTGGTAGAAAAGCTCAGTTTTATTTTCTTCTAGCCTTTTTGAAAGACAGTGTAAGAACCTCAATGCCAGAACTTTTTTTTCTAGATCAAACTGGGACTCCATGTGTATATATTTATTTTTATATTTTACTTTCCATCTGACACTGGTTTATGTCCATACCAATCAAAGATTATGACAATACAGATACGTTTTATTTGTCCATTATAATAGTTGGCACTAATCAAACAGATGCTTTCTTAACTACACTAATAACCTAATTAGTCTTGGCAGAAGCTTTACTAAACCAAATGATAGTTCATGGCCAGTGTATCAGTCAGTGTTTTACTAGAGAAACAGATATAACACAAGATACACAAATGTATAAGAAATTACAAGATCGGCTTACAATGGTCAGCCATAGAGCTGGAGGAGGAAGAGCAGAGAGTTCGTGCACACTGGAGACTGAAGATTTTAGCCCAAGGTCCGGAGTTCACTGCCATGTCCATGCAAGGTCCATATCAGGAGGCCGATGGATGTACGCCGAAAGGCTGAAGGATACAAAGCCAAAGAGTCTATGCTGGAAGCCAGGAGATGTCCAAACTGAAAGTGAAGACTGGAGCTCCTCCCAAGAGCTGAAGCCAGGCTATCCTTCCTCATTTACACTTTATACCATCAGGCCAATGAGCCGTCCTAGGGTTGGTCATCTACACCCTAGGATGTAGAAAAGCTGCCCCAGGGTGGGTCCTCTATACCCTAGGGTACAGAATTGCTGAGCTGTTTTAGTTAAGCTTTTAAACTTCTCCCATTGACGAAGTCAGTCAGCCATTACATTCTGTTGTGAATTCAGCCTTTGTTTTTTAAAAAGTTTGTGCATAAATGCACAAATTTTTTAGAAACACGTAAACATGATTTTTAGATTATCTAGGCCATGATTTAATAGAGATACAAATTTACAGTAATAGGCTTTACATACCTTGATGCCTCCATTGCCTCTTGTTCAAAATTCTCTTCACCAGCAGCTCACAGGTGTGTCATTTAGTTGTGCTCACGTAGGCAGCAGGTATACATGTTTGTCATTTACTAGTGGTGAATGTGCTGAGGACAGAGATGGATCTTTGCATCCTTTGCATCCCTCGTATCAGTTATGTTACCAAGCACAACGTATGAAGGATACTCAATAAATGTGAATTGAACTAGTAAATGCATTAGTGATTAGCAAACTAATAGACTGTATTTCTATGCACACGCTGTTTCTAATCCCCGGCATGAAACTAACCAGAGGGATGTTAAGATACACAGTGTTTCCTTTGCAATACAAGAACAAATGTTAGCACAATTCGTCTACCACAGAAAAACAGCATGGTTCAGCGGAAAGAAAAAGAGCCTTAGACTCAGGAAGACCTGTGCATCCTTTTTTTTTGTCTCTATTACTATTAGCTACCTGACCCTAAGTGAGTTACTTAAGGCTTAAAACTCTCTTTTCTGTCATCTATAAAATAAGAATTCACACCTCTTAGGATTCTTGGAAGGAATGAAGTGATTTATGTAAAGTGCCAACCACAGTGACAAACACATAGTAATTGCTTAATAAATAGCAGCTACTTATTTTAATCACTTGAAACAATCTTTCACTGCCGTTTTTGCTCTGCTCTCGGTGTCATTTAGTCCTTTGCTGAACCCCATGGCTCATGACTCCAAAAACTAAGTATTAGACACATAGGTTTTTTGATTTGTTTGTTTGGGGGGTTTTTGGTACTGAGAATTGAACTCAGGACCTTGTGTTTGCTAGGCAAGTGCTTATGCCACTGAGCCATATCTCCAGCCCCAAATGTTTGAGAATAGTTTTTTTGTTGTTGTTTTTGTTGTTGTTGTTGTTCCTTTTTTTTGTAGTGTGAATTGAACTCAGGATATTCGTGCTTGCCAGGTAGGCACTTATGCCACTGAGCTATATCCCCAGCCCCACATAGGTTTTTTGAGAATCAGAGAGGTAAATGACTTTCCAGGGTCACATAGAAGCAGCAGTGGTAAACTGACCACTGTCACCTAGATCTTAGTATGTTTTTTTGGCATTGCTGGTGATGGAACCCAGGGCCTGGTGCATGTTAGGCAAGTGCTCTACCACTTAGCTACACCCCAGCCCAAGATGTGACTTTTCAGCACTGTACATTTTCCATCCTCCATGGTCCAAGGATATAAAGATGATCTTAGCAAGGCTCAAGAAGGTCTATGTCTCCTTCACCCAGTCCCTTTCTCTTTCCCCTTATTCTGCCTAAACAGCTCTGATTTTGTCATTGCATGTTTAAAACATCTACTAATTTCTCATGAGCTTGTCTTGTCTTGCATTTGTCTTAAATTCCTACACTAGAAGTGAGAGTCCATGAAGTAATTGATTGTTCGTGTTCGCCCTGTTGTAGATCCAACCTTGGATCACACCCGGTAGGCAAGCACTCTGTCACTGAGCTACATCGCTATCACTAAGGAGATTTTTCTTTTCTTAATTGCTGTAGTCTCAACTCATAAAATAGTAATTCCTCCAATTTGTTGCCCCCAAAGTTACTGTTATTCTAAACATAAGGAAGTAAAATCTTTTTTTTTTTTAGGAAGTAAAATCTTAAGGCAGTAAAGTTTAGCTTAGAAGAGCAGAGTTCACACTTATTCTTTGGCTTTTAAATTTTTCTTTGAGCAGTCTTAAATTTACTGTATTTTTCTTCTGTTGAATGCAAATAAAAAGCCATTCCTACCACTACACTGTACATCCTAGATGATTGTGTGGCTAAAACCTAAAAAGACCGTTCATTGTAACAGTCTCCTAGAAGCTTGCTAACATGGCCCGAGGCATTAGCGACTAAAACCAAAATCATGGTAAAATTCAGCATTGGAAGAGTATCCCTTTAAAAACACTTATTTTGTATTTCTTAGATGCTGATATTGACCCTGAAAATTGGCCAAATCAAGCTTCTGATGTTAATTGGGGGTTGTTATCAGTTTTCTGCATGTACAAGTAATTGGGTTTGAAATGTGTTTTAAGCCTGAATTAAAAGGACTTAGTCACTGGTGACTCATGGTGAGAAGTTTTTCCTTTTCACTGCTGGAGTGAAGGCCATTGCTCCCAATATGCACTTTGGAAACACTGAAAACATAAAAATCCCTATTTTTGTGTACCAGGTTTTGAAAAAGCTCTTTGAGGCTTAAAGTAGTGACCTTAATTGCAGTGCTTTTTAGTCGTGAGCACTAATTACAATTGACTTTTCAGATTTCCATACAAATTTTTTATTCTCTGCCTCTATGTGAGCTTTCTCATTATATACAAAATCCTTAAAAGTCCACTAGATAGTATGTGAATGACCACCAGGACTTTGTTTTATTCGTTTTTATATTCTAGTGCCTGAAACAGTGCTTTGCACAGAGAAGGCAATTAATAAGTATTTGTTGAGTGACGTCACATTCTTAATAGCGCAGCTCAGAAAAATCATGAAAGTCTGTTGAAATAAATTTTACCCAGCCCTTTCGAATTAGGTAATCATCACTTCATAATTACCCTAGTTTGGGAGGCTCCCAGCATTAGCCCAAAGTGGTTCCGTCTTAAATGTTCTGAAAATTGGTTCTGCCAGCCTTCACCCTCCTCTCATAGATCACTTACAAAAGGAAGGGTAGATTGGCACCACCCAGAGGCACTTGCACGTGTGAGAACCAATGAGAGTTCTAACAGGAAATACTTCAGCTTGCAGTACTGATAGTAGTGTGCGGCACCCAGATCACACTCTTTATCTGCAGTTCCTTATTAAGATAATACGAGGCCTCCTGAAAACAAAAAAATACATATATATGCACATGTGTGTATAGATATGTGTATGCTTAGAAGAAAATTAGCTTTAGATTTGAAAATGAAGATGTGAATGGTTATTCACCTTTTCTTTATTGTCGAGGAATTGGTGAGTTGTTTTTAAATTGTTTTTTTTTTTTTCTAATATTTTGCCCTGTTCAGCCTTACTCTAGCATGTGGGGAGGGACGTGGAGGGTGCATTAATGTAAAATGATGAAAACTTAAGCTGGTAGCATCGCCAGTAATTTTACCTTGTTCTGATATTTACATGCTACCTTCAC
The DNA here is from genome assembly GCF_000276665.1 of Chinchilla lanigera. Taxonomy (NCBI): domain Eukaryota; kingdom Metazoa; phylum Chordata; class Mammalia; order Rodentia; family Chinchillidae; genus Chinchilla; species Chinchilla lanigera. The sequence goes on from NW_004955455.1 coordinate 13,030,149, forward strand.
GGTAGTCACTGATAGACTATCATAGATTTTTATGTAATATTTGTTTAGCTTAAGCAAGTTTTCCTCCTTTGTACCGACTGGGGGGAAATCCTGGAAAATTTTGTAGAAAATTCTTTCCAAAATGTCGAAATGTAAAGCTGTATAAAATGCTGTTGACGTTAACTGTCTGACCAGGAAGTACTTCGTTCAAGCCTCACTTATAAAACTAAGTGTCTGTAATAACTTCCTTTCTTGGGATGAAGGTGCTTGATAAGCTGGGTAGTGTTCTTACAACTTCAGTTCAGTTTTATCTTTCCTGTAAGGGCCGGCTTTTTGAAGAAAGCTATCTCTGGGGCAAATTTATTGATTGCTGTTGCTAAATAAAGAATTTTTAAAGTCTTTAGCATGTTGGAATGGAAATACAGGACATGTGTTTGAGACAATCTAATGATAGTAAGATTACTTGGCATTTATTTTATTATAAATATAGTTTAATGTTTTATTATAAATACAGCTTGTGTCTAAACATTGTTAATGGGGGCTGGGGATTTAGCTCAACAGCACAGCGCCTGCCTGGCAAGTGCGAGGTCATGAGTTCGATTCCTGGTACCAGAAAAAAATAGAAAAAGAAAAAGAAAAAAAATAAACATTGTTAGTGAATGGGAGTAATTTAATCTTTGTTGAATTTCATGTGAATGTTTATGCCTTCACTCAAAATCCAGCTGATAGTAGTCAGCCTCAAGTCATTGGATTCATATGCTCTATTTATTTTAATTTGTAGTTTGATATTCTACAAATAAGTATTAGGGTGGATTTTTCAAAACTTGGGCTTGTTCAGCTTCCAGTAAAGTTTCCAGTCTTAGCAAAAGAGTCTCTTAACAACAATAAAAAACTTAAATACACTAAAGTCCATTTTATTAGATGATGTAGCTTATGGTATGGGTGATATTATTATTATTATTACTATAAAACAATATTTCAAAGTTAAGCTTTCCAAAATGGCACACTATTCATCTTACAGACTTTTTTTTCCCCCCCCCCTCCGGTACCAGGAATCGAACTCACGACCTTGTGCTTGCGAGGCAGGCACTTTGCCGCTGAGCTAAATCCCCAGCCCCAATCTTACAGATCTTTAAAAATATGACACTTCCTTTTTTTTGTCACAGAGAGAAAACAGGATAGAAACCAGAGAATATCTTGAATATAATACCAAACTTAGAGATCAGATTATCTGGTCACATTTACTGTGTTCTATAATTTTTTTTATCTGTTCAGTATATGGGATTAGTTATTAAAGTATGAAAATAAGATATTTTAGCTATAAGATAATAACTTATGGGACTACTCTAGTTCATAAAATGTAATTTGATGAAATAGGCAAGTAGACACTTTTTAATTTGACATCCCATAGTTTATATGTTAAAGTTAATGCAAAAGATTTTATAAACTGGAGAAGCTACTTTAATAGCTTTTTTTTTCCACCAGCTTCCTTAGGCTCCTAGAATACAACTTAAATGAAATATGTAGGCTAACATAGAACCTGATATCCAAAACATGTTTGTAAGACAAATTAGGTCTTACATATCAGATGCATTTTTCATTTAAGAAACATTGCTGTGGCTATTACTTATTGTGGAGGAGGATTGTATTCACAGCATGACAAAAAGGAATTCAAACTTTCAAATAATCTTTGAAATGTGATGCCATATAGGTTGTGCTTTTGTCCTTAAGATCCATAAATATTAAGGACTTAAAAGTACAAATTGTGTGAATTTCAGCTTTTGTAAGTAAAGAGGATTTTTGTGATGATCTAAATGTTACATTGGCTGCCCACAAGTATCCCAGTCATCGTTTGAATGGGGTGGGACAGAGGAAGTGGGTGGCGCTACACAGTGACAGATTACTGCAGATTATATGGCTGCTTGCCAGAACACCACTAGTCAAAGGAAATAGTGGAAGTTGCTAACTGCATCCTATTAATTTGTGTATGTTTATTTAACCAGTTCTAATAGTTTGCTGGTTTCATACACAGATGACAAGTTTTACCCGCCAAAATGACCAGACATGTGGCAAACCTTCTATTTTCTGGTTTCTGGGGTCATATTCCTTATCTCTAGTCTGCAAACATCACACTGACCCTTTTGTGGAAGGCCACACATCAGCAGGAAAAAAGAGTGCGGAGGGAGGCAGAACTTAAAGCTATAACTTACAGTTTTTTCAATTTAAAATTTTATATCGCAGAACTCAGAACTAAGATGTATGGGTGTCGTCCCATCACATTTAGGCTGTTTATATAAACTATTAACAATTTTTTTTAAAAGATCACCTATTGTGAAGGAGTTTGCACTTTTAGGTTGTTCCAGTTCAGCTCTCAATTGAGAGTCTTTCTGTTGCAACATAAAAGGAAGCCTTTGTGGAGGGAATAGGACATCTGTGCCCAGATACATAAGGAGGGAATTAACAGTGGAGGTTTATTTTTAGAAGTGTCTTATGAATATATTTTTTGTACTAAGAAGTATCTTTGAAAGGTTAATTTCACTGCTAGGAGTTACACAAGTTGCTTAGGTCACTGGATATTCTAAGAAAATACTTTTTAAAGCATTTGGATGTCCCCAGTCAGCCTAGTTAAGCCTTAAACTGGCCCATCTAAATAGTAGCACTTTTTTTGTTTTTTCTTACTATGACCAAATTCAAAAAGATACTGAGATCCTGTCACTACCTTCAAATAGTAATATATGTTATCCTGAAAGAGAGGACAGTAAAAGTCCAGTTCGTAGCAATATCCCACTGTCCTTTAGGAACAGAATACAGTGTTTTGAGCTCAGGGAGTTGAGGAATGTGTCATTTGTGGCGCTGACACAGTTCTTGGAACTGATGTTCCTCCCTGACTCTGACACAGTGAGTAACATGTCCAGCTTCCTTATATTCACTTTTGGTTTTGGTCACAAATATTTGGCGGTGGCAGTAGATTCTAATGATTTGCAGAAGAATGGCAGATAAACATGTCTGCCAGATGCTAGTTTTGTGGCCGTGCACAAATCCCTTTTATCTTCCCTGAAACCTCAGTTTCTTCACCTGTGAAATGGACGTTAATTATAATCCTTACCTCTCAGTATTGTTGTGAGGTTTAAATAAGATAATGCATACAAATCACAAGGTTGGCCACACACTGTAAGAGATGAGCTCAGAGGCTAATAATTACGCTCATTTTTGCTATTTTGGGGTATGCTGATTTTCACTGAAGAGCTCCATCAAAAATGATCACACCGTTGGTAATTTTCCTACCATTTCGTCTATAATTTGGTAAGCCCCCCCTATTATTATGTTATCCTTCTTTTACTCTTTAAAATAAAGAAAAAAGAGAGAAGTTAAAAAATGATCACAGGAAGAGATATAACAACAAGTGAAATCATGGATAGGAAATAGAATCAGTATCATAATAGAATTATTTTGAAAAAAAATGTGAGGCCTGGCATGATGATGCATGCCTGTAATCCTAGCACTCAGGAGGCTGGGCCAGGAGGATCGTTGTGAGTTTGAGACCAGCCTGGATTACAAAGTAAGCTCAAGCCCAGCCTGAACTGCACAGCAAGACCCTCTCTCAAAAAGACAAAAAAAAAAAAAAAAAAAAATAGAAAAGAAAATAATGTGAGCACATGAATGAAATCTGTTGACCTTATTTATTCCACACTTGTTTTTGGTTTGGTTGTTTGGTTTTGGTTTTGGTTTGTGCGTTTGTTTTTTGGTAGTATTGGGGATTGAACCCCAAGCCACCACTTCCACAGACATTTTTGATTTCTATTTTGAGGCAGGATCTCACTGAGTTGCTAAATTGCCGAGGCTGGGGCCGAACTTGTGAATCTTGTGCCTCAGCCTCCCAGTGTGTTGGGATTACAGGCACGCATTACCATACCCAGTTTCCTCATACCATGTTATATGCTAAGCATTCTAAGAGGATGGGAGGAAATACAGTGTGGGAGTTGACTAAATTTAATAAGTATTAGTCAAAACTATTATATAGTTGGATAAATGTAGTTTTAGTTACATTTTTTTCTTTGTTTCACTTCAGAGAACTTCCTCTCAATTTAACAGAATAGTTCGGAAAAGCAGCATGGCAAAATGTTGATTTTTAAAATGTGTTTTCTCAATAGAATGTGTGCATTTTCATCAGAGTGGGCTGCTGGCAGGTAAAGTTAGGACTGTGATTTAAGATTTTTAGATTGCCCTAGCTGGGCATGGTGGTACACGCCTGTAATCCCAGCACTCAGGAGGCTGAGGCAGGAGAATCATTGCAAGTTTGAAGCCAGCCTGTGCTACAAAGTGAGTTCAAGACCAGCCTGCACTGCATAGTAAGACTCTGTCTCAAAAAGACCAAAAAAAAAAAAAAAAAAAAGATATCACAAAAATATATTATGTTTTTTTGTGTTTTGTTGTTTTTGTTTGTTTTGCTTTGTTGTTTTTCTGGTGGAACTAGCCAATAGACAACATATATTTGAGTATAAAGAAAAATGTTGCTGGGGATATAGCTCAACAGCACAGCACCTGCCTGGCAAGTGCAGGATTGTGAGTTTGATTCCTGGTACCAAAAAACAAAAAGAGAAAAACGTTTCTCTGCTCCCACTTCTAGGGGTTCCTTTCCTGTATTGGATCATGGATCAGTTAACTGTGTTCCTGAACTGAAAGCATTGCAGCTAATTCTTACAGAAGCTGTCTTCATGGGAGGTGTTAGCAAAGTACCTGTGAAATTTGGGGGAGCACCTGCAGTAAACTGACTAAAACAAATAATGAAACTATACTTGAAAAATACCTAGCTTTTGTGAACATATTCTTAGTGTTTAAAATGTTTAGGTCTTGGGCCAGTGATATAGCTCAGTGGCACAAATGCCTGCCTGGCAAGTGCAAGGTCCTGAGTTCTATTCCCAGTACTAAAAACAACCCTAAAATGTCTAGGTCTTAATCTGTAGTATAAACCCTTTGCCTAGTAGCCAGCTTCTAGGCCAGTCTGTATCTTTTCTCTATTTCTGGTGACCTCTAATTTTACATTCTCAACACTGCTGCCAACATACACCGAATACCTGCACCCCTGTGGCCTCCTTCCTAGGTGCCACACTTGTTATTCTCCATCCCGGATAACCTTATCTAAATGCTACTTCTCGCGTGTCACTCCTGGTTGCAGAGAGCCTCAGTAGTTCCGTTTTCTACTACATGACTTCTTCTGCCTGACTTTCAACACTCTTTCTAATCTGTCCTCCACCATTTATCCAGTTTCATTTCCTGTGTTCTTGGGCCCAGCCTTTCAGTTCTTTTGAAGTCAGGCTGTCTGTCAAACACCATACTCAGTCCAGTCTGTGCCTTTGGAACTCATTTATTTATCTTACCCAAAAGTCCCTCCTCCAGAGCTTCTCTCTGCTGACCGGGATTTTACCTTTACTTCAAAGTGCTCGGTCAAGTTTACTCTGTGTGTGAAACTTTTCCCTTTTCTTCAAACTTGCAGGTGACTTTCTTCCCACGTTAATCACAGTAATGGAACCCAGGGCCAAGTGCATGCTAGGAAGGGCTCTACCACTGAGCTACATCCCAGTTTTTCAAAAGCAGGATCTCACTAATTTTCCGGACTGACCTGGAGCTCTTTATCCTCCTGCTTGAGCCTCCCACATGGATGGAATTACAGGCATGTACCACCACATGATTTTTAGTTAGCAAGACAAGGAACAAAAATATATGTAATGTTGTATATCATTCCTGTTCTGCCTTCACCAAACACTTTGAATACAAGGGCCCTATCTTTACAGTTAAATCCTTCACAATTCCTTAATGCTGTGGTATCTGACTTCACTTTGAAGGGAAAGAAAAGCAAGTAGATCTATTGCATCATTTTACCTAAAGTCAAAGTCAATAACCCTAGTAATATGAAGGGGGAGTTGTAGCACATCTATATATAATTTTAGAACATCTGTCTAATGCTTTGGGTCTGTGTTGATGCTTAGGTATTGATGCAGCCAGTTATGCCATACTCTTTGTTCATCTATTCAGTAAATACTTAGCATCTACTTTTATCAGGTTTTATGCTAGTCCTGAATAGAACTATGCCTTTTCCTTAACTAGTAAGCAGAAAATTATCTGGCTAAAGCAGTGCTGTAAGGATCTATACAGTGCTAGGAAAATATGTAGAAATTTCACTGAATCTTTTTCTATTCTATTTCTTTAACCTAATAATACAAACCACCTATTGTTTATTTCAGGGTGTGCCTCAGCCGGTAAACTAAGGCTAGATATTTAAGCTTGTTGTTCCAAAGGACAATAATAATAATTGCTGATTTTGGAGTACTTGCTAGATATGCATATTACTAGCATATTATTTTCAAGATCCCTCCATGTTGTAGTATGTGTTGGTACTTTACTCCTTTTTGTGGCTAGGTAGTGAGTATACTACGTTCTGTTTATTCCCCAGTTTATGAACATTTGAGTTATTTCTCCTTTTTTGGTGATTATCAGTAATGCTGCTGTGAATGTCCATGTGCAAGTTTTTGTATGGACATGTGCCTTCAATTCTCTTAAGTATCTGTTTAGGAGTGAAATTGCTCACAATAACTTCTGTCAAATAATTCTGTTGAAAATGCTTTCAAATTATATTATGAGTCATTTACTCATCACTAATTCCTACACACATACATAAATAACATACAAACATAAAATATTGTTTATTTAGCTAATATGTTTCTCAGATCTTTTCTTCAGAAATAAGACAGAGGCAAACTTAAGCTCATATTCTGGAAAGTAATCTTTAATTCAAACGAATAATGTGAATTTAACATTGCCTACTACCTGGAAAGGGGCTATGGAGAACCAGTAATCAAGACTCCTACTGCTAGTCATATTCAATTAAAGAAATTCAGAAATATCTAGCCAGGTATAGTGGGGCACACCTGTAATGCCAGCACTGGGGAGGCAGAGGCAGGAGGATCACTGTGAGTTCTAAGTCAGCCTGGGCTGCTAAAAACAAGGCATACTTGGGTATATGTCTCATACCTGTAATCCCAGTACTCAGAAGGCTACTGAGGCAGGAGGATCATAAAATCAAGGGCAGTCTAGGCTACACAGTAAGTTTGGGGCCAACCTGTACTACAGAGTGAGACCCTGTCTCAAAAAAAAAACCAAAACAAAACAAAAAAATAAATGAATGTAATGCATAAGGGCATCAATGCCATAAGAAATTCCCCAATACTTTCTACACACTAAGAAGAAAGAGATTGTTTCTGCAGCATGGGGCTGATGAACTTTGGAGATGGAATTTGAACTAAGTCTTGAATACAGACTAACTTTTCAGTCTGTGTGCTGAGACATAATCAATGTATTTTTAGCCTAGTTCAGACATTGTGAACAAAGTGTTGGATACTTAGGGACAGTGGCAAATCAAAGGCCTTTGAATCACATACCAAGACGTTTGCACTTTGAACAGTGGATAGTGGGGAGCCATTTAAGGTATTTGAATAGAAGAGACCGATGCAATCAGAGCCTTTGAAAGACTACTCCGTCCATAGTATGTAGCATGACTTAAAGGAATAAAGGCACGGGGAATGAGAACTTGGACTAGTAGTGAGGTTCTGGAACTAGGACAGCTTTAATGGAAAAGAAGAAAAGCAGCTTGTGAGAGATTTATCGTGGGCATTAGCAGCTTGGGAGAGGGAGTGAAAGCGTTGGAGTGTATCTGAGGGACAAGAGGAAGTGTAGAGAGACGAGCCCCAGCACAGATGTGACCGTGAAGAAGCGAGAGAGAGGACAAGCCAGCCGAAGTGGTTGGGCAGGAACTAGAGCGGGATAGCGCCACACAAAGGAAGAAGCAAGGGCCTGTGAGGAGATGCTGCCTCACAGTCATGGAAGGTACAGCCGGAAAAGACTCCTGCTGGCTCTGGAGATGAGGAGGTCGGAGCTAGCGAGCTTATTAGCCCCAGCTTAGCCTGGGAGCACCTTGCTGTCAGGGATGGTCCTCCCTTCTTCCCTCAATAAACCATCCCTTGAGCATAGTACAGGCCAAAAAGAAGGGTTGGTAAAGAAAAAGCAACTGAAGGTTTCAGGGGGAAGAAAAAGGAGGTCTAAAGGAAATGAGACACTCATCAAATAAAGAATTAAGAGGCTGTTTGCTATTGCTGGGCCAAGGGGGTTAACCTGTGGGATGAAAACATGAGTATAGAAAATTTCGAGGTGGAATGCAGAGAGGTTGAGGAAGCTCATAAAAATGGCTTCAATGTAGAATTTCTAATGTTGTTACTTAGTAGTAGTACTACAGATAGACGAATTAGAATTAGAAAATACCCTGAGTTACCTCAAGCGTATGTAGAGCGGTTAAACTCTGTCATTCCATCCTGAATAAATGGTTCATTCTTTTAGCTATGTATTGAACACATCTTTGCTTATGCTTTTAAATGCATTTACCTCCTAAAAGCATAGCTACATGGTGTAATTATGTAGAGTACTAGTTAGGCCTGTTGAGTCCACATTTCCTGTAATTATTCAAGCTGTGTATTTTGAGTGCTAATAATAGTGGGAAATAAAGTATGGTATTTTGTTTAAAAATTAGTTCATAATCCTCAGCTTAAAATTTTTTATGCAGATATTTTAGTCTTCCTAAAAGATGTCCCAAAATAATATTTTGTATTTCCTGTACGATATTATTAATCTGTTAGTAATCTGTTTTATAACATACCAGACAGTACAGTAACATTTAAATCTTTACAAGTAATAGTTAAAAGTAATGATGAATATATGTCACTTTGAAATTTAAATTCCCTGTTTTCAGATGTTATAAAAATCAGTTTCTTAAAAGTTCTGAAAAGGAAGGTTCCCAGTAAAAAGACTTGGTAAACAAGCAGATGTAGAAGCTAAGATTCCCTTCATTTCCCTTAACTTTTTCCTCTCTCCAAAAAAATGGTGGGGAATCCCTGACCCAAGACAGCTGTCCTTAAGTACTTTGTAATAAATGTACAAGCAATACATTCTTTCTGCCTTAAACAATAGAAAATACATGAGTAGTTAGAAGACAAAAATTTATATTCTATACCCAAATATATTTTGACATATAACTTTCCAGGCTTACATTAAAGTATTTTTTAAATAGTAATTAGGATAGTTATATCATATACATTGCTTTATAAGCCACTTTTTCTTCTTACTTGGACAGTACGTCACCATATCAACAAATATTCATCTCTCTATCTTAAAAATATACTTCCGCCGCACTTTCAAGCTGGCATTGTATGGATATTTAAGATGGAAGTTTTTCCTTCTTAGTATTTATTCTCACAAGTGTTCTAAATAACTTCTTAGTCATCTTTTCTATCTCTAGTACAACTCTAGTGTTCTGTCCAGTCACAAGAACATTCTACAGCAGACAGACCACAAGAACTTGGTTTCCCAGAACAGTCTTTTTTTTTAAATTTTTTTCTAATAGAGGGGATGAATGCCATTATTACACTGTGTGTTCTGACAAAGGCTCTCGTTGCTGATGTTATGTCTCCTCCTTTCTCCACTCACCAGAAACACAAGCACCGGAGTCTGACATTCCATTAAGCAGCAAGGGCTAGAGAGAATGCATAGTCACCTCTTGAAACATCTTTCCTTGGCCTTCATCTGCTCCCATCAGCTCCCACTATACTTCTTCCCTTAGATTATCGTCAGCCTTCCTTTTTATTTACATTAGTGCATATTAATTATACAGAATGCTGGGCTTCACTGTAACATTTTCTCTTCTGTTTGTTTGTTTTTTTCTTCCAGTACCAGAAATCGAACTCACGACCTCACGCTTGCCAGGCAGGCGCTATGCCACTGAGCTAAATCCCCAGCCCCCATTGTGACATTTTCATACATTCATGTAGCATACTTCATTCATATCCATCCTCCCATTTTTTCTTTTCCCTCCCCTCCATCTCTTTCTGATCCTCCTCTTCTCTAACAGTCTTTCTTCTATTTTCGTATCACTTCCCCTCCAGATTCCATGTATAAATCATGTGATATTTGTTTTCCTGAGCCTGGCTTATTTCTCTTAAATGATGTTCTCGGCTCCATCCATTTCCCTTCAAGCAACATGATTTTGTTTCTCCTCCTTTGTGTGTATACCACATTTTCCTTATCCATTCATCTGTTGCTGGGCCCCTAGACTGGTCTCATATCTTGACTATTATAAACTGTGCCATAAGAGACATGGTAAACATGGGTATGCAGGTATCTCTATAGTATGCTGATTTTAATTCCTTCAGGTACTGTATATGGCAAGGAATGGTGTAGCTGGTTCATATGGTAGTTCTATTTTTACTTTTTGGAGGAACCACCATACTGATTTCCATAGAGGCCATACTCACTTACATTCCTACCAGTAGTGTAGAAGGGTTCCTTTCCCCGACACCTTTGCCAGCATTTATTATTTTTTGTATTCTTGATGATGGCCATTCTGACTGGAATGAGATGGAATCTCAGTGTAGTTTTGATTTGCATTTCCCTGATGGCTAAAGATGTTGAACATTTTTTCATATAATCATTGGCCATTTATACTTCTTTTGAGAAGTGTAAATATTATTATTTGTTCTTTTGTTGTTAAGTTTTTTGAGTTCTTTATGTATTCTGGATATTAATTCTCTGACAAAGATGTTCCCCCATTCTGCAGGCTTTCTTCACTATGTTGATTCATTATCGTTCCAGTTTTACGTTCAGAACTAGAGAAATGTTAGGTTTGTGCACATGACCAGTTACTACAGTCAATTAAAGCATATTTTTTGTCCTTTTTCCCCCTTTGGCAGTACTGGTGTTTGAACCCAGTGCCCTGTGCCTACTAGGGAAGCACTCTTATCACTAAGCTACACCTCCATCTCTTTTTAAATTCTGAGTCAGGGTCCCACTAAGTTGCCCAGGCTGGCCTCCATCTTGCCATCCTCCTGCCTCAGCCTCCCAAGTAGGTGGATTGCAAGTGTATGCCAACACACCCAACTTTTTCTCATTACTCTGAGGGCTATATTTCAGTCCCCCTTTTTAATTTGTTGTCTTAGTTTTTAAATTTCTGTTCTGATCTGACCCTGAACTGTGCATATTTTCGTTCTCATATTTAGAGAAGCTGCTTCAAAAAAGTAGATATGGCTCAGTAGGGTTGGTTTTTTTAAACACTTAATGACTAGGTGACTGAATATACTAAGCTTACAAAATTTGTTAGTGATCCTTAACTGGCTAACACCTTGGAAAAACAGCTTAACATTCTGATTATCCTTGACAAGGTGAACGGGTGGATGGGTATTAGGAAGAATAAGATGACTGAAGTCGCTGAGTGGTTTAACAAAGGACTGACAAGATAAAGTGTAAATGCAGAAGAGGCTCCACACTGAAAAGCATGAGAAGTAAGAAAGTCTTAACTATGGGAAAGTAAAGTGCTATTATTTTGAAAGCCATAATACTATTCACAGTATTAATAGTGTTGATATTCACTGATCATTTATTTTGCAGTTCAGAGGAAACCACCTTTTGGGGAAAATTCTTTGCACTAGTTTCAAATACGAATTGTGAGAGAGGACTGTCAATGTAAGTGGTAAAAGCAGGACTCAAAGATCAAAAAGCTCTAATTGCCATGTATCTTTCATGTTATTGAGCGTATTGTAAAGTGACAGTGGCAGTACCATATTTCTTAACTGGCATCTCCATCACTGTCAAAACATGAATCGGTATTGTTGATGTGAACACCACTTCTTCCTTGTGAACCGAGAAAGATGGATGGATGTGTTGGGATGTGGTATCCAATTTACACCTGTGCTTTTATATGATAACTGAAAAGCCAGCTCTGTAACTGCCTTCCTGGAATCCAGTGGATTACACTTACTCTGACCTGCTTTCCCTTCATTTTAGAAGAATCAGAGTTTTAATTTTCATATTTTGGAAAATGAGAAAACAATTTAGGGAGTGGACAAGATAAAGGGCAAGTAGTACATGAGGGGCTCTGGAAAGAAATGAGTGACGTCAGTCGAAGCAATAAAATGAACAGGTTAAACCAGGCATGGTGGCACGCACCTGTAATCCTAGCACTCGGGAGTCTGAGGCAGGAGGATTGCCACAAGTTTGAGGCCAGCCTGGACTACATAGCAAGACCCTGTCTCAAAAAAAAAAAAAAAGAAGATTGAAGCCAGACCATTGTTGATGTTCTAAATTTGTAAAGTCAGATTCTAGTGACTTTTTATAAGAGTCTGAATTTAAAAATATTTTCATCTTAAAAATTCCCATCTCTGAATTACGGTCTGTAGGTACTTCCTTTAAAGTAATTTTTTTTTTTTTCCTTTTTCAGACAGGGTTTCACTATGCAGTTCAGGCTGGCCTTGGACTCACTTTGTAGCTCAGGCAGGCTTCCTGCCTCAGCCTCTTGAGTGCTGGGATTATAGGTGTGTGCCACCATGCCCAGCCTAACATAATTATTTTAATGGTTTATTTTGGTGTCATTTTGGTATTTTATTCTGTAATGTGAAAATGTACCTAATATAGGTCCCTAGGCATAGCAAATACCCAATAAATATTTTTAAACTGCTTTACTAGGCATTCTAATTTCTAGGTTTAATGTAAATTATGACATGTATGTAGTACACTGAGCCTCTTGATTTCCCATAAAAAATGTTTGCTTTTGTTCAGTGAATTTACTCCACTGTGAACTACTACCTAGAATGTACCAATAGAGGTGGAAGGAGGGGCTGGGGATTTAGCTCAGCGGCAAAAGCACCTGCCTGGCAAGCGCAAGGTCGTGAGTTCGGTTCCCGGTACCGGAGAAAAACCAAAAAAAAAAAAAAAAAAAAAAAAAAAAAGAGGTGGAAGGAGCTACTGTGTAATTTTTTTGAAACCTAAGAAATGCTATCTGAACTTGATACAGACATTTCACAAGAGGTAATAATTTCTAACAGGTTTAAACGTCTTAGAGCAGAGTAACATCAAATATTTTACGCAGTGTGTTTTACTTGTTGCTAGTACACAAGTCTGTAACCCTTCGTTAGAGTATTAGCTAAATAGAGTCCATGTTTCTGTGAATAGTAACTTCCTAACTTTTTTTATTTCAAGTCTTGAACTAAATGTACTACTTTATTACTTGTATAACAAGATCTTTCCAACATGTCAGAGGAAATATCAACTTTATCAACCTTTGTAAAAGGATCAGATTCAGAGTCATTTTGTTCCATATCGTATTTATAATAGTATCTGTTAACAAATTAGAACAGGGTCTGTAGCTGTCAGCTGATTGCTTCCTCATGGTATCTTTCTCGATGGTAGTGCCAGTTTCGCCTACTATCAAAGCTGCCCTCTCTCTGTGCTAGGGCAGCCACACGTTCCCTTCCAACTCTGAAGGCTTATGAGTTCAAGCTAATTTCAACTGAAAATGTATTTGGCCAAAATAAAACAGTGAAAATATTAAGCAAACAAATGAGAGATTATGGAAGGGATTCATTAACATGCTTTAGTAGACTTCCTTGATAAAAGTCATATTTTTAAAAGTCTTATTAAAACCTGTGAATGTAAAAGAACTTTGAAAAAATGAAATCAACCCTTGGCCTCCCCTCTTTCCCCCCCAAGTTGTCTCAGTTTGACCATCACACATTTATAAACACCTAATCAACACTGCCTTTCTCTGATGACTATCTAGTTATTCAGTCCTTTTACATTAGGATTTATTAAAACCTCTAAGTTCAAATTTTAAGTGTATTGAATTATTACTATTAAATAAAATTTGGATGGATCAGCTAATATTTGAGCCTAATTTTAACTCTTAGAAATGAATAAAAATAAAAGAAATATTTATGAGGCAGTCTGAGAAATACAATATTTTGACCTTACATGTGATGACATTAAAGAATTATTGCTAAATGTTTAGATGTACTTAAGGCATAGTTATGTTTATTAAAAATAGCTCCTATCTTGTGTGTGTGTGTGCGTGCGCACGTGCATGCACGTGTGTGTGGCAGTAGGGGAGCTATCCAGGGCCTTGGGCATGTTAGGCAAGTGCTCTACCACTGAGCTACCTCCCCAAATCCAATTCTTATCTTTTAAATATACTTTTGAGTATTTATAGATGAAATTACATACCTAGGAATTGTTTCAAAATAAATGAGCTGGGAAGTGTGTGGTCCATGAGGTGACAATAGTTAAGGCTAGGCACAAGGCAATTCATTCTACTCTTACCTTTATTTTTCCTATGTTTAACATTTTCCATAATAAAACTTTTTCAAAAAAATAACATTTAATACCCATCTGTGAGATTTGTAAAACCATTTAATGTCTCTTTGTAAAATCAAACAAAAGCATTACCTTCAAATAAATAACACGCGATTTTCTTTTCATAAAAGAAAATTTTCTTTTCATAATCATTTTCCCTTCATAATCCATACTTCTGACTCTCTTTGCTATTAGAAAAGAGCTATTAAAATTGTTACATGGTGTAAAAAGAAAGCAAGGGAAGGAACAAGTCACTTTATTGTGCCCAGAATGAATTATATTTAACTATTTTTACCCTTCTGTCTCCAATCTGGCAGAGTTTTTGGTTTGTGAAGGGAAGAGGCAGGGTGGATACTGCCAACTTACTACATTATAGATTAGTGTTAACTGTTTCTACATTTTACAGCAAACAAGCCTGTGAATATGTACACAGAAATGTCTGGAAAGTACTTAATGGTTATTTTCCATATTTCTGGCTATAATTTATTCTTTCCAGATATCCATATACTGAAGTTTCATCTAACTCATTGCTAAAATAGTCATTTTGTGTTTTAAGAAAAATAAATGCAGTTCTTCCATGTCACAACTAGTATGTGAAAGTGATGATTTTTGATAGTGAAAATGCTAATAAATTGACCACTACCGTGTAAGACTTGCTTAAGGATGAAGAGTGATGATTTATTCCAAAATTTAAAATTGTGGACAATTTGGGAAAGAAAATTTCAGAATAAAAACTATGAAGCACTGTGTTTGTATTGGAAGGATCTGCAGGAAAGAGCACCTACATGTTCAGTAAATATCTGTACTTCACAGCCCTATGATATGATTCATTACACAGATTTAAAGATAACAATGTTGTAAACCATTCTGGCTAGGAGCTATGAAGAGTTAACGTCCTTTAATGCAGTACATTTGGGAATGGAGTTTGCTGGAAAATTGAATATTATGAAGAACAGAGTTTTCATTCACTTCAAACCCTTGTCTTGGTTCCTCAGCTTCCCTCTCTCCTCCCTGCTGTGCCTCTTTTCAGTGCCTTCAGAGTTAACTTTCTAAAAGATGATTCTGATCATCATTCACTGGCTTCAGAAACTGCAGTGTCACAGCATGGTTCATGTGAGAGTCCAAATTGCCTTAGTGTAGCACCCACAGTCAGACTTCCACACTGATCCTCTCCCAGTTGCGAACTGTAGCCTGGAGCACGCCAGACTCTTTGCTGATCCCAGGGAATGCTGTGCTTTTCTTCCACCATCGTGGTTTCAAATGCTCTGTTCTCTCTGCAATGGTGTTTCTCCTCTTTCCTATCTCATCTTGTAAGACCCTGCAGAAAGATCACATCTTTGAAGCCTCCCCTGTTCCCCTAGACAGGGCTAGTTATTCCTTTCTCTGTTTCACAGATATCTTTATCATTGTCACTACTTCTTGCACTGCACTGTAAGCATTTTGTGTTTTCACCCCTTCTTGATTGATTGATTGATTCATTCATTCATTCATTCATTTATGAGGTATTACTTGAAAAGTTGTAACAGTCCTCTAAACCAGTTATGGCGAACCTATGGCATGCGTGCTGTAGCGGACTGCTGGTTATCATCAAAAGCTCTAGAAGGTTCACCATCACTGCTCTAAACATTGTGCTTGTTACTGGATATAAAGTAGTACTTAAAACAGTCATTGTCTCTGCCCTGTGTTAGTAGAGGTCAGGTACACATGTGTTAAAAAATGACAAGACAGGTGCAGTGATAAATTCCAGTAGTCCTGGCAACTCAGGATACTGATGTGAGAGGATCTAGAGTTTGAGACCAGCCTGGGCAACACATAGTGCAATCTTTTTTTCAAAAAAGGGGGAGAGGGGCGAAAAGATCTATATAATTGCCATCATAGCATCTGCAAAAGTAGGATCTCTACGCAATACCCTTTGTATACTGCCTACGCTCCCGTCTCTCCACCCCCTCCCACTAGCACAGACGCTAATGCCGCACACATAGGAGCAACTCAATAAGCGATAACAGTGAATAATGAATATAGAATCATACATGAAGCACATGGATTGTTTTTAGATTAAACTTTTTATGTTGAGATAATTGTGTATCCACACAGTTATTAAGAAATGGTACCATTTGCCTAACTCTTCCCAGCAGCAACATCTTATAGTACAATATCACAATATTATTAATACTTTAAGTATCAAAAGTCATCATTGTATGGATACTGTTACAGTTCTCCAATCTGGTGTAGATTTCTTTGGTCTTGTACTTGTGTGTGTGTGTGTGTGTGTGTGTGTGTGTGTGTGTGTGTATTTGGGTCCTTACAGTTTTTCCTACCTGTTGACATGCACCACCATAGTCAGGATTAAAAGACAATTCCATCACAAGAATGTATCGCCACACCTGCTTCCTTCTCCCCCACCCCACCTAACCTCAACCCCAGCAGCCTCTAATCTGCTCCCCATGTCTAAAGTTTTGTCATTTCAAAGATGTGATATAATTAGAAAAGTATGGTATGTACCCTTAGGGAACTGGCATTTTTTTCACTTAGTATAATTCTCTGGAGAATCATCCAAGTTACTGTGTGCATTAATAGTTATATCTTTGTATTGCGGAGTAATACACCATGGTAGGGATATATTACAGTTATTTAATCATTTATCCATTGAAGAATATCTGGGTTATATCTACTTTTTGGCTATTCTGAGTAAAAGTACCATGAACATTCATGTAGAGGTTTTTATGCAAACACAAATTTCCACTTCCCTGGGATAAATTCCCAGGAATTCAGTTGTTTGATCATGTGGCAATTGTGTGTTTAGCTTTATTAGAAATTATCACACTGATTTCCAAAGTGGCTATACCACCTTACCTGTAAAAGAACAATGTAAGAAAGATCCAGCTTCTCTATATTGTCATGAGTATTTGGTGTTCTCACTATTTTATTAGCCATCTTGATAGATGTATAGTAATATCTCATTGTGGTTTTAGTTTACAGCTCCCTAATGGTTAATGAGGTTGGACATCTTTTCATATGCTTATTTCCCATTTCTGTATTCTGTTCAGTCAAATTTGTTTGTCTTTTGCCTATTTTTTTAACAGCATGTGGGAAGAAGCTTTGTCCTTCTTCCACAGACTTCTTTTCAGTTTTGTTTTGCTTTTAACATTGAAATGATGTGTAAATAGGGAGCCTGGCAACTTGGCCTGCTTCTGTAGTCCTGGCTGCTGGGAAGGCTGAAGTGGGAGGACACTTGAGTCCAAGAGTTTGAAGCCAGCCTGAGCCACATGTGGAGGCTCCGCCTTCATCCAGTTATCTCGGTGGAAGCCCTCCAAATGATATAGGAGAAAGAAACTCCCAACCTGCTGGACTGATGATTTTATCACTGTGTAACTCCAAAACAGCAAGTTCATGTTCTCTAAAATAGAGGCATAAATTGTAGGAACAACAAATTTTAGAAAGAATTCATTGAAAGGAAGAAAAGCTTCTGTCTAAGAGGGACAGAAAGGGGCTCAGAAAGTTGGTTGCCCCTTTGGCCTGTTTTCTAATTACATTTTTGCTTTAATTTACTGTTAAGTTTTGTGACTTGATATATTCTGCATACTAGTCCATAATATGGTTTGCAAAAGCTGGGCATCGTGGTGCATGCTTGTAATCCTAGCACTGGGGAGACTGAGATAGGAGGATCACTGCGAATTTGAGGCCAGCCTGAGCTACATGGTGAGTTCAAGGCCAGCCTGGACTATATAGCAAGACACTGTCTCAAAAAAAGAAAAAATATATGTGTGTGTGCGTGTGTGTGCACACGCGCGTGCGGTTTGCAAATATTTTCTCTTAATCTACGGATTGTCTTTTCATTCTTTTAATCTATCTTTTGCAAAACAAAGGTTTTGAACTCTGATTAGGTTGTTTACAAGGTTTTTTTTTTTCTTTTGTGGGATCATTGTTTGGTGTTAAGTCTTAGTGTTGTCTATTGGTAGAGCCCAAAAATTTTGTCCCATTTTCTCAAAACATTTTATAGTTTTATGTTTATATTTAAATATGTAATCTTCCTTGAGTTAATTTTTATAAGGTATGAGGTTATGAGGTTTATGTTTTGCTCATGAATGTCCAGTGCTTTGCCAATGTTTGTTGAAAGCATGACCTTCCTCCATTTGGTGCATCTTTGTCAGATGTCAGTTGGACATATTCATGTGTCTGTTTTTGTATTCTCTATTCTGTTCCCTTGTTCTGTGTGTCTTTCCCCAGCAGCACCAAACTCTCTTGATTGCTATAGCTACATAGTAAGTCTTAATATTGGGTAAAGTAATTCCTGATATTTATTCTTCCATCTCAAGACTTCTTAGCCTTTTCTAGTTTTCTGCTTCTCCATACAAAATTTAAGTTAAGGGGTTGGGGATTTAACTCAGCGGCACAGCACCTGCCTGGCAAGTGTGAGGTCGTGAGTTCAATTCCCAGTACTGGAAAAAAAAAAAACAAAGAAAACTCAAAATTTAGGTTAAGCTTGTCTTTTTACCCAAAACTCTGTGGGGATTTTGATAGGAATTGCATAAAAACTATAAATCAATTAGAGAAGAATTGACAGCTTTTCTGTGTTGAGGCCTTTGATCTGCCCAATTATTAGTTTCCATGTTTTTATAGATTCTTCGGAATTTTCTGTGTCGACAATCATGTTATCTGCAAATAGGAATAGTTTTATTTCTTTCCAGATTTTATGCCTGTTCTTTATTTTTTTATTTTTGTTTTGTATATTATTTATTCACTTGTTTTTCCTAATTACCCTGGCTAGAACTTCCAGTGCAGTGTTGAATAGAAGAGTCAAGAGCAGAGCCATTGTCTTTTCCTGCTCTGGGGAAGGGTGTCTAGCTTTTCATCATTAAGTACTGTGGTTGTAACATTAAGTATATTTTTGGTTATCTTTTCTTTTGTAGGTGCTCTTTCCAAGTTGAGGTAGTTTCCCTCTGTTCCACTTACCAAGCATTTGTGTGTGGATTTTTGTTTTTTAATCAGAAATGGATGTTGGATTTTGCTTTTTCTGTATCAGTTTAAATGATCATATGATCTTTGATCTGTAGTCTGTTGGTGAGGTGGATTACATTGATTGATTTTTCAATGTCAAATCACCCTTACATACCCTAAGTAAATTTGTCTTGCTCATGGTCCACAATTGTTTTTATGCAATGTTTAGTTTAATTTGCTGATGTTTTGTTGAGGGCTTTGTTTTGTTTCGTTGTTCTGTTTTGACTTTTGAAGTATTGCATGTCGAACCATGACGTACTATATGCTACGTATACCTCCTGTATGCTAGGAATAGCATTCGTAACCATACCTCCTGTATACTAGGAATGCACTCTGTCATTAAGATACATCCCCAACCCAGCATTTATTGCGGACTTTTGTGTATAAATTCATGAGAGACATTAGCCTGTAGTTTTTTGTACTGTATTTGTCTAGTTTTGGTTTGATGGTGATACTGACCTCATTAACTAATGGTTCCCTCGTTTTGTTTTCTCAGAAATTTTATAGAACTGGTGTTAATTTTCTTTCAGTACTTGGTAAAATTTCCCTAAGAAGCCAGCTGGACATGCAGATTTCTTTTTCAGGAGACTTTTCATTACAAACTGAATTTGCATAGTCCTATTCAAGGTATCTATTTCAGGAAGGTAGATTTATTTTTAATAGATTTAGAGAGATTAACCCATTTCTTTTAAGTTGTCAAATTTGTAATCTGAGTTGTCATATTTGTCAAAGTTGTTCATATGATTCCCTTATTATCCTTTTAATGACTACAGGATCTTCAGTATTTCCTGTCATACCTCTGCTTTTAGTGATTTATATCCTCTATTTTATCTTATTTTGTTATGATATGATTTCTTTACATAAGACTTGTCTTTTTGATAGATTTCTAAGATTGTACATTTACAAGTATGTATAAATTTTTTTTTTGTCTTTCTGAGACAGGGTTTCACTCACGGTCAGCAATATTTCATCATGTACAGTTTGTTGTTGCTGTTGTTGTTGTTTTTGAGACAGGGTCTTGCTATGCAGTTTAGGCTGGCCTTGAGCTCACTTGGTAGCGCAGGCTGGCCTCAAACTCACAATAATCCTCCTGCCTCAGCCTCCCGAGTGCTGGGATTACAGGCCTGTGCCACCACGCCCAGCATGTATACAGGTATTTTTACTCATTCTACCAGTCTCTGTGTTTTATGGTAGCAGATTTAAAATCTTTGTCAGGCAGCTCCAATATCCAGTTCATCCTAGTATTGGTATCAATTGAATGTCTTCACATTCAAGTTTTATTATTCCTGGTTCTCAGTATGACAAGTGATTTTATTATTGTTATTATATCCTAGACATTGTGGATATTATGTTTGCAGTATTGCTTCTGTTTAAGTCTTCTACTGTAACAGGCAGTTGCCCTGTTTTATGTTTAATGTGTAGGTTCTGTCTTACTTTTGTGGATGGTAGACTCAATGACAATTCAGTTTTTGAGTCTTCTTTTCAATGCTATTTTGTTCTACTTCGATCCCCTGCTCCTCCTAGGTCTCTGCTAAGTGGATGGCATTTCCTTGGTCCTCCTTGCACTTCTCGTTGTGATTAGGTAAAGAATGGGAGATTCTAGGTCTTCTGTAAAAGGAATAAACAGCCCAGTGTGGTGGCACACACCTATAACCCCAACATTTGGGAGGCTGAGACAGGAGTTTGAGGCCCGCCTGGGCTACAAAATGAGTACAAGACCAGCCTGAACTACATAGTGAAACCCTGATTCAAAAAGAACAAAATAGAGCCGAGTGTGGTGGTGCATGCCTGTAATCCCAGCACTTGGGAGGCTGAGGCAGGAGGATCATTGTGAGTTCAAGGCCAGCCCGGGCTACAAAGTGAGCTCAAGGCCAGCGTGAATTGCATAGTGAGACCCTGTCTCAAAAAAATAAAAAAAATTAAAAATAAATAAATAAATACATAGTGTTTGTGCTTTTGGTTTTTTGTTGTTGTTGGTTTTTTTTCCTCTTCTACAGCAGCATAGAAAATGGTGAGTTCACCAAACATATTCTTCCCCTAATATTTTCCCAGTTCATTATAATAAACCTGGGGTTCCTCAACCTCTTAATTCTTCCTCCTCAAGTTGAACAGCAGCAGGTGGCCAAGATTGCAGGTCTCCTGGAAGTCTGAGGTGCTCCAGGCCCCTCCAGACATCAATTCCCAGGATCATGTTTCATTTCTGCCCCAGAGTTGGAGCTTCAGTTGAATTTGTGATAGTTAAGTGATAAAAATCTGTAAATCTCTAATATCAATTGACAATAGTATTTACTTCATTTTTCTAGAAGTAGAGTTCAATTTTTTAAAATCATAGTTTAGGTTGTCTGGTTATATGAAATCATTCAAAGGAAAATTTGGTATATACTTCTGCGTGACTTCAGATGGTCAGTTTAAGTAAAGGAACTGTTTTAAGTTGATTACATGATCTAATTCTACTGCCCACATTCACCCATTGTGTAAGAGACGATGCTTGTGTGCCCCTACACTTGCACTTCTGTTTTTGGAAAAGTATGTCATCTACCAGTTAGGGATGGCTTATTGACCTATGACAGGACAGCAACACAGTTGATTTCATGCATCCTAAGAAAGAATGCATTCCCTAAGAGAAAGTCAGTCTCGTGTATTTATTCTGCTTTAACTCTAATCCTATACTAAAAAAGAAATACCTTAAACTTAGGAGCTATTGAGAAGTTTTCTGTTGTGGTACTTTTTTAAAAAGCCTGGAGATTGATTCCCAGGATGTTTGCACTGAGTTATTTCTCCAGCTCTTTTCTTTTTTTAATTTTTTATATCAAAACAGAGTTTTGCTAAGTTGCCTACACTGGCCTTTAATTTGTAGTCCTCGTGCCTCCACTCCCAGAATACTAGGATTACCAGTATGAACTACCATATCTGCCTCTAACTTTTTTTAAAAGTGAAAAAAAGAGAGAATCTTACAGAACAGGCTAAAAAAAAAATGGAATGAGAAAAGAGTATCTGAGAAAAGATAGCTTTGTTTGTAATCAAAGTATAAAAAAATAGACATAAAATGGATAGTGAAGGCTAGATAGTGGGTGTATGTAGATAATAAGAAAAAAAGTGTAAAGAAAGACTATCTGTGGTTCTTAAGAAATAAACAATTAGTATAAACACTAGAAATTTTTCCCAGTTGTCTCCTATTCATAGATTTCATGGGTATTAAAAATAAATTCATTTATTTGTAATGTGATAGTCCTGCTTTACCTTCATAGGTTTCAAGATGCTTTTACTTACTAACACATTATCTTTTATAGCAATTTATAGCCCACTTTTGCATGCATTTTTAAAACTTTGGTCCTCAAGCTTACCATAATATTATCAGATAATATTATCGTCTTTTTACAGGAAACGATAAGCCCAAAGTCACAGGACTAGCACATGGTACAGCCAAGGATAGGCAGAACCTAGATCTTGACTTCCTAATTCAGCATGGTATGATTTTCTGGAATTCTGTGCTGTCTACCTTCATTTCTTCTCTATTAACTCCATAATCAAAGGTTCCACATTATGCTTTATATTGGAATTGAATTCCAAGTTTGATTTGTATTGTTTAATAAATATTCTTCTAAAAATACAGTCTTGGGGCCAGGGATATAGATCAGAGACAAAGCACCTGCCTGGCAAGTGCAAGGTCATGAGTTCCATTCCAGGTACAAAAAAATAAAATACCAATCATATGTTGCATGTGTGATCAAGAATTCTCCCCCTAATATAACTTGAGGCTGTGGGCCTTCATAAACCATATCTAGACCTTTGTATTACTTGTGTTTCTCTTGGCTGTTTTTGGTAGGCGGCCGTTAAGCATAGATGAGATCAATTCCATATTCTTGTTTTTCATCCTGAAGGAAACAGATGTCTCATTTTCACAAGGTTTATGGCCGTTTCAGACTTAAGAACCTCACAAAGATAAATGGGAACTGTCAAACTGAAGGATTACAGTTCAACAAGACTGCCTTCCGCACCTTTCACCCCTTTCCTGTTTCTTCTTCTCCTTTTACCATCTTGTCTTTTTCCGTTTTCTCTTTCCCTCTTTTCTTTTTTAAGCATTTGTTCCATACAACCAGTCAACTCCATTTAAAGTTTGAAGAGTAACCGTCTTCTTTTGTAATTCAAAGGAGCTGCCTTACAGTCTGCTTCCTCTTTGTGATAGTTTCCTCTTTGCCCAACTATCACCCAGGCCCAGGCTGCTGTACTGCGCACTTACACCACGCCCTAGCCATCTGGAGGGTGCTGGGGCCTGAGTGCTTTGGGTCCACAATCTGAAGACTAACTGAAAGAGCACAAAACTACTTTCTCATTTTAAAAAATGTATTATTTTTGTTTTTAACTGATAAAAACATAAATTATATTAGTGAGGCACTGGGTCCTAAGCATATTTCTAAACTCATTTCAAAGTGGGCCTTTTTTTCTACCACCATTAGACACATATACATTAGAATGTATGAATATACATATAGCTCTTCTTCATGGGCAGAAGGTGATACAGACTTTTCCAACCTCGGTATTCTAATAACAGTCGAGCAAAGCACTTTGAAACAGTTTTATTCAGACTTGAATATAATCTTTATGTTTCTAATCTGTCATTTTGACTTTTTATGGTGATGTCATGGTTTGTTTCTCAGCTTCTAGATAGCAGGAATTGTGGGAGAAGAAGCAAAGAAGACAGGAGCAGGCGTGGTGCACATAGCTTTAATCCCAGCACTCTGGGAGGCTGAGGCAGCAGGAATACATATTCAAGGCTACCCCCTCATTTTTAGGGATTTAGCAAGACCCTGTCTCAAAATAAAGAAGAAAGAGGGCTGAGGATATAGATGAGCATGAAGTCCTTAGATTCAATCCCCCGTGCAGCCAAAACAAAAAGACAGGAAATGAGAGTTCAGGTTTTATTTTAGGACTTTGGTTGTTATTTTCTAGAAAGCACACACTGTTGAATGCCCACTACATTTTTCTCCTGAAATAGGAAAGTTATCCAGATATTTTTCTTTATTGTTTGTTAGGGTTAGGGTTTGGGACAGGGACTCCCTATGTAGTTCAGGCTGGCTTCAAACTCACAGAGATCCTCCTGCCTCAGACTCCCAAGTGCTGGGATTACCAGCAGGTGCTGAATTATTGCCTCAAAAGTTCTGACTTACTGGCAATGACTGATGGTGTACTGTCATCTTTCTGTCATTATTTATGAGTAATAAAGGCAAATAACTAATTGTTCTTTATATTTCTGATCATCTACATATCTGAGTTCCATTGTTAAGTCATAGCAGAAGCGACAGTTGTAAATATTTATGCAAATCTTTTTTATTTCTTTTTGTGGCACTAGAGATGAAATCCACAGCCTTGCACATGCTAGTCAAGCATTCTATCACTGAGTTACTTCTCAGCCTCAATATAAATTTTTGCTAAGTTTTAGCTAAGAGCATTTATGAATCTGTCTGTATGTAAAATACCAAAATTAAGGGGATATTTGTGTTCCCATGTTGACTGATTTTTATTATTGCTTTGAAATAGTTGATTTTTTTTTTTTTTTTTTTTTGACAGGATCTCATGATGTAGTTCAGGCTTGGCTGCCCTTGAACTCACTGTGTAGCCCAGGCTGGCCTCAAACTCATGGTGATACTCCTGCCTCAGCCTCTCAAGTGCTAGGATTAGAGGCATGTACCATCATGCCTGGCTGCTTTGCAGTAGTTGAATGCTACTTCTCATTTTAAAGGGCTAACCCTCCTAAAGTAAGCCTGTCATTGAAAATACCAAGCTTTATGTGTTTTTTTATTTTTCCTACATTTATTTTTTGAGATGAATGCTGGCTATGTTGCCCAGGTTCGGTCTCAAGATCTTTCTGCTTCAGCCTCCCTACTAGCTGCGATTATAGGCACACATCATTATGCCTAGCTCATGTTTTATATCTTGATATAAAATGTTATTCCTCTACCCCCATGAGTATGGAACATACTGAAAATGACTCACGGTATAGAATATATATATTATTTTTGCTCATTATGGTTCTAGCAAATGTTTATCATTACTTTAAACAAATTATTCTTTTTCCCTTTTTTCCTTCTCTTCATTTTATCTTTCTTAGTTATATTCTGAGAGTTTTTTTTTATGTTTTGCTGAATTATAAGTTTGAGAATCAATTTGGATTGCTTTGGAATTCAGGTCTCAGGACGTCGAATCCTGGTGTACCAGCATTGATTCTGGGAAAAAAAAAAGCCAAATTCCATTAAACAAATCACCACTCCTGTTAGAAGCAGCTACCACATCATTTCTTTCAGAAAGGATGTTTAAAGTAAATTTCAAGGTCCAGCCTGGCGTGGTGGCCCATGCCTGTAATCCCTGCACTTGGGAGGCTGAGGCAGGAGGATTGTTGTGAGTTCAAGACCAACCTGAGATACATAGTGAGACCCTGTCTCAAACAAAAATTTAAGTTCGAAATATCTACATTCTATTATCCAATCTGTCATTGTGTTTACCAGCTGTGAACTGTGTTTCCAGGCCTTTGCATTAACTGCCTCTTGACTCAAATACTTTTTGATTTCCCTGGAATTCTGTTACCTCCTTTCTCAAAAGACTGGGCTAAACCATCTGTGCGCTACTCTGCTCTCTTACTGCCTGTATTTCAGGCCTGCTTTCTCACTAGATACAATCTCTTCGAGGACAGACTTTAACATGTTCATGATCATATCTTTGCTACCTGGCATGAAGCCTGGCACATAATAGATATTAAATAAGTATTTGCAGAAGGAGTGGATAAAATTACAGAAAACAGTTACTTAATTTCATATTTCTTTCAGATTTAAAAACCATTATAAATCCATTATGCCAAAATATCCACTGGTTATCTTGATTAACACTAAACTTCTTTATGCAAGAGGAGGGTTTCAGTTACTTGGTTACATTTTAAAATTTGAGACTGGCAAAATGGATTCTTTAGTAAGAGACCTCCTGTTCCCCTCAGGGGAAAAAATTTGTACTCCATCTATTGAGCGGAAATAATGAGCGTAATATGTTACTAATATGAATTTCTGAAATAATTGGGCATTGTTTGGTTTTGCTTTTAAATATTAAGATGCAGAGTTTGCTGTATTGTAACTGTCGAGGTCAGAGTCCTGTGCTGCATCCCTGTTAGTGGGGTCAAAACATGACATTAATTACATGTATATTTCTTCTGTAGACTGCAAGCTCCCTGAAAGTAGGGTTGGGCTCCATCAAATTTGTTTGCTGCTTGCCACAAACTGGCTATTCTAGGAACTCAATTAAGTATTTGAATGAATTCCTGAAAGATGTATTATAATGGAAATCTTCCTTCTGCAGAAGAACTGAGGGTAATAAAGTGCATACAGGCCAATTTAAGTTACTGTCTAAACATAATATACTTTCTAAAAACAGGGAAACAGGTCCTTGAGATTAGGAAAATCACACTTTGGGATGCACTTTGTAGAATACCATTGCTCATTCCATCAAAATGAGTCTAAAATGAATCCACACAGAGCAAATGGACTTTTCAAATTTTATCTGGCAAAAGGAATTGAGAAAGATAGTGCTGTGGCCTCTAAGTACATTCAGGAAGACATAAAATGGAAACTCTAAATGCCAATAATCCTGAGGCCTATTTGTGAGCATTATGTTTTAGGATTTTTATAGAAGTTCCTCTTCTGCCAAAAAGGAAACTTGAGTTGAAAGCCAGTCTCCACGGACTTGCTATTGAGCATATTTAACTCTGTTCAACATTGATTTCAGTTTTTTTGGCAAAAGATCAAAATAGCTTGCACACAGCATTTACATGGATGTTTGAACATTTCTCTCCGCTATTATTATTATTTCTCAATATATAGAAACACTTTTCTTTTGAAAGTGACACATGGTTACTTATTTTTTTTTT
>NW_004955455.1:13057354-13119984 GCF_000276665.1 Chinchilla lanigera
ATTTTTTGGTTTTTCTCCGGTACCAGGAACCGAACTCACGACCTTGCGCTTGCCAGGCAGGCGCTTTTGCCGCTGAGCTAAATCCCCAGCCCCCATGGTTACTTATATAAGCAAGTGGTTGGAACTTGTTTAGATTTTAGCTTTCATGCCGTGATTAGCAAGTTAAGAAATTAAATTTCCTTTAGTCCTGGTTCTTAACCTTTTCAGAGTTGCAGCTTCTTTATCTGTAAAATTGGGATAATAGGGCCTGCATCCTAGGATTCTTCTGGGAATTAATTGATAGAACGCACATAAAACCTGTAACACAAAGTAACCATGCCATAACATATCTGATGGGATAGGGTGGAGTCAGCAATGGTTTTTATGATTAAAACCAGATGCAGGGATGGAGTTAGGTATTTTGCTTGCTTGCTTGTTTTTGATCACTGTGATTCCACATTAGTCCATATATGTCTTTTAAATAAGAAATACAATTAGGAGCTATGGTGGTGCATGCTTATAACCCCAGCACTTGGGAGGCTAAGGCGGGAAGTTTGCCATGAGTTCAAGGCCAATATGAAATACATAGCGAGATCCTGTTTTGAAGAACCAAAGAATCAAAAGAAAGAGAAACACTATTAGAGAATATTTTACAATAATCACGTACTTATTTGTTTATTTAGACTGATAGTGAGGATGTATGTCAGCAAGTTTCAAATCAGTATTACAGCGTGACTTTGTGTAATAAAAGGGGAATGATCATTATATGTCTTTATAGAAATTTTTTGACAAATACACAACAGTTTCTTTAGAGTAATTACCATGGAGGAATGGGAACGGAAAGGGAAATTTTCTTACACCTCATTATGTTGCTGGAATATTGTTGAACATGTATAACTTTTTTTTTGGGAAGAGGGGAGGAGTTTGAGACAGGGTCTCGCTGTATAGTTCAGATTGCCCCTGAACTCACTATGTAGCCCATGCTGGCCTCAAACTTGTGGCAATCTGCCTGGCTCAGCCTCCCAAGTGCTGGGATATCAGGTGTGTGCCGCCATGCCTGGCTATAACTTTTAAAACAAAAAACAAAGACCACTGAATGTTTTAACAACTGGTATAAGGAAGATTGTACATAGAACTAGGTAACTGCCTAATATGCTGATAAAGTCCAAGAATATAGTTTTTTTATCATTACTATGAAGACTTTTATTCATGATTCTAAAAATAAATTAATATAGAGAAGTTGCCATTAAAATTGTAATTTATTAACCCAAAGTAACTGTCACAATGCTAGATACCTTAAAATGTATCATTGAGAGTTTTTAACTTTGAATAGAGCAGCCTTATATCCATGGACTCCAAATCTGTGGATTCAGTTTTGTTTTGTTCATTTGTTTTTTGAGACAAGTCCTTGAGATGCAGTTCAGGCTGCCCCTGAACTTACTGTGTAGCTCATGCTGGCCTCAGACTTGCTCTGATCCTCCTGCTTCAGCCTCCTGAGGGCTGAGATTACAGGTGTGGGCGACCACACTGTAAATTCAGTCAGCCAG
Organism: Chinchilla lanigera; assembly: GCF_000276665.1. Lineage (NCBI taxonomy): Eukaryota > Metazoa > Chordata > Mammalia > Rodentia > Chinchillidae > Chinchilla > Chinchilla lanigera. Next base: position 13,058,881 of record NW_004955455.1, read on the forward strand.
GAATCTAAACATTTCAGATCTTGCAGATATGGTGGGCCAACTATAAGGGATTTGAATGGCCACAAATATTGGTGTCACAGAGAGGTCCTCAAGCCAATCCCTGCAGTCACCAAGGGACTACCACAATTTTCTTACTATAAACAGTTGAAACACAGAAAGTGAAATTCCTCTGGAGTTATGTCACTACCAGAGTTTGTTTATTGCTAGTGCTTTGGTTTATTTTCTTTGTGAATCTCTCCTTATGGAAATATATAACCCAACATGAATTATATGCTGGGTCTTTTTCTTTCTTTTTTTAGGAGGAGAGCTGGGTATTGAACCCAGAGCTTTGCTCATGCTAAGCATGTACTGTACTCTACCACTGAGCTAACTACACGTTAGCCCCTGTATCATTTCTTAAATAAAAATGCACTTTCATTATATGTGCTGCTCTGCAACGTGCTTTTTTACCCAGTATATCAATATATAAGACCATCACATGTATACTTACTCATTTTAACCTCTAAATGCTTGTTCCATAATTTAGTTGATGTTTTTGAGAGTTAAAGTTCTTTGCATTACCCTGCTAAATTGAACATTCCTGGGACACATATTTTTCTCCACTAGAATATTTTAGAAGAACAACTGACTAAAAGTAGAATTGCAAGATAAAAAGCATCACCACTTGTAAGTGTTGTTAGGTAGTGCCAGCTTGCCCATCAATGAAGAGGTATTATCTTACTGATGTACAGACCCACCTACTGGGTCTGCTGGGGCATTTCTTTTTATACCTCAACACTGTGCTGCTGTGATATGAAAAAAAATTGATGTCATTTAATTTACATTTCTTTGAGTATTTCTGCAGTTGAAAATATTTTCACATGTTCGTTAACTATTCATAATTCTGCAAATTGGGTATTTCCCCCCTTTACACATTTTGGTATCTTTCTTGACTATATATACTCTATATATCTTAGGTAACTATTAGTTATCTTTGTAGTAAATAAGGAAATATTTTTCATATTTGTATCTCTATATTTTAATAGTGTTTTATGCCAAAGAAGTATTAATTTTGCATAATGTTATTTTTATCAAAAATTACACATTTCTGTAGTTTAGAAAGTCAAAAATTTCTCAAAGGCTTGTAATAAAAAAAAAGTTCCGTGCTTCATAACCCTACTCCCACTCCCAATTCCTGCTTGTCAGTGGCAACCACTTTAAAGTTTTATAGATATTTTCTCCTCCCTCTCCCTCATATTTCTATTTATTTATTTATTTTTTGTCTTTTTGGGACAGGGTCTCAATATGCGGTTCAGGCTGGCCTCGAGCTCACTTTGTAACCCAGGCTGATCTCAAACTCCCAACAATCCTCCTGCCTCAACCTCCTGAGTGCTGGGATTACAGGCGTGCGCCACCATGCCCAGCCTCCCCCCATATTTCTAAATAGCATTAAAATCCGATATTTCAATTTTAGGTGAAGGATGAAAACACAGCTTTGTTATATAGAAATCACACATTTTACTCCCATCTTTCAGAAATAGGCATATTGTAATTTTTGGTTAGCTCGGCATACAATGCTTCCATTATTATAATATGTACGTTGTTCACCACTGTGAGTTTTAGTGGACTATGATTAAATTTGCTTTCTCTGCATAACGTTTTGTTTCCCCGAGTAAATAATTGCTTCATTTCTTTTATTAATTTGTATAATTCTGATAAAAATTATAAATATTTCTCAATGTATTGAGAACTTTCAAATAATCTCTCAATTTTATCTTTTTCTTGAACCTCCCAATAGGATCCCTGCATCTCCTTACTTTTGTTTTTTGGAGGTTTTTTTGTTTTTTGTTTTTTTCCCCGGTACCAAGAATTGAACTCACGACCTCGCGCTTGACAGGCAGGCACTGTGCCGCTGAGCTAAATCCCCAGCCCCAAAATTAACTTCTTGATAATCTTTTTTTTTTTTTTTTTTGGTACCGGGAATCGAACTCAGTACCTTGCGCTTGCCAGGCAGGCGCTTATGCCACTGAGCTATATCCCCTGCCCCTGCATCTCCGTACTGCAAACCATAGTGAGATACTATTTTACACACACAAGCCCACATGCAGTTATGTGCACACCACTTTGTAAATAAAAATGGGACTTTATTATATGTACTGTTCTGCAATGTGCTTTTTCCACTTACTGTGCTTATATAAGATCAGTACATATGTACTTATCCTTAACCACAGAGCTGTTACTCTCTGGGCCTCTGTTGCACAGCTATCCTGATTACTTCCCTTCAGCATCATCCTGGAGATTTACATTGTTTGCAGGAAAATTAATAAATATTTATTTCAGTTGCTGCATTTTACGTCATACATGAAATACGAGATTATAAAAAATATTCACCTGTATTTGTATGAGTTAAATGGTTTTAATTTTCCAATGTAAAAAATTTAAATATTTTGGTATAAAGAATGAGCTATAGTATCTTCCTTTTTTATCTTTACTTTCAATGAGTAGTTATCTGTTTTTATGTCATTTTATTAAGTAACTCATCTTCTTACACTGATTTGAAATGCAGTCTATATCATGTATGAAATATCCATCTGTGTTTGGTTTTGTTTTTAAGCACCCCCCCCCCATTTTATTTCATTTATCTTTCTGGCTATTACAGCTCCAGATCTCAGTAGTTGATTTTTTTCCAGACTTTTCCCTGGCTATTTATGGATGTTTGTTCTTCTATATCAGGAGGTGGAAAGCTGTAACTTACAGACCAGATCTGTTCTGCTGCCTGTTTTATATAATCTAGAAGCTAAAAATGATTTTTAACTTTTTAATGGTTGGAGGGAAAATCAGAAATATAATATTTATTGACATAGGAAAATTATATTAAATTCAAACTTCAGTGTGTATAAATAAAGCTTTATTGGAATATGTGCTTATTCATATGTATTATCTATGGCTGCTTTAATACTATAAGACAGAGTTGAATGATTACATCAGAGACTATAAAGCACAAAGCCTAAAATATTACAGAAAAAACTTGCTGACCCCTCTTATAGATCAAATTCTAAGCAGTTTAAAAGAAATTCCATTGGAATTTCATGAATAAAGAAAATCATCTTTTCAATATTGAATCATCATAAGAGAACAAAACATATCTTTCATTTATTAAAGTTTTTATATGTTAGTAGCATTTTATTTTCTTCCATCTAGTTCCTATACAGTAATTTTATCATGTCTGTCTGGATTTTTTAGCTTGGTTATTGTTAATGCAGTTATTAGATATTTTCTTCTACCTTTCTTTATATGTAGTATATTATTTTAAAAAATAAAATATGTTCATGAAATAGTGAAGAAATGTTATAAGATCTGTTACCATCTCAGTTGGATAAATGAAATAATAAAGAAAATGGAAATTAAATACTTGGCAAAAACATACGTAATAGTAGAACAATTATTTCCTTAGAATCTCACATTATCATTTTTGAGATATTTTATTGGTCGCTGTGTATACATTTTAATTATGGGCCAAAGGAAGGAGTGACCAACTTTCTTGTTTAAATACAGTAAAATTTTACAATTTTTTTGTTTGTTTGTTTGTTTCCAGTATCAGGAATCAAACTCACGACCTTGCGCTTGCCAGACAGGCGCTGTGCCGCTGAGCTAAATCCCCAGCCTAAAATTTTAAACAATACAATAATGCACAGTATAGAAAGTATGCAACCCCAATCAAATAAACGTTATCGGTCTTGTCAACCTTTACCCAACATACAGCCACCGTAAATAGTTTAGGCATGTTCTAGATTTTTCCTTTATCTTTCCTAATGTTGTTCATACTATTAGTGTCATTAAAGTGTAATCACATTATGCACATTACTTAGCGTATTACATTTCATATCACTTAATACTTTAGTAAGACATCATTCCTATAGCTCTGCTTCTGGTTGTATTAGTTACACAGTAATCAAGTGTGTAATTGTTCTGATTCCTTTTTGATGGACATGTGGGTTGTTTCCAAATGTTTTCTATTGCAAACTATGCTGTAATTATCATTATAAATAGCAGTGTGATTCATTTTCAATTCATCTACTCTGACTCTAACATATTCCAGCTTAAGGATCCACTTTTTTTCTGAGCAATGTAAAAACCTTTTCTTTGTTAAATGGCATTGTTTAAGCAGTTGCTGTTACAAAGCAATATGCTAACCAGAAGTTCTTTGTTGTTTTTTCTTTAGTATTAAAATAACCCTGGTCTCAATGAACTTACAGCCTAGTGTGGTGGTGCCCAGGTGTACCTAATCCATTGTAATATTGCTCCTTATGTCTGTGAAAGGTTAGTCTAGCCCATAGCTGATAAACTTATTTGCCGTGAGCTTCCAACAGATTATAGGGAGATAGGCTGATTATCAACCATGTGAAGCAAAGTGTATATGAAATAGTAGCAAAATGCTATTTATTGGTAGGCTTGTGCCAACAAAGATTTCTTATTTGCTGGACAAAAACCTGCATGTTTTAACAATTAGAATAAGTAAAAAGAGGTAATATCCTATAATGTGTTTTGGAATTACCAGTACGCTGTTTGGTTTTATTGTTCATGCAATAGCAGCACCAACTTCAAGAAATGATGGTGGATCTGGGGATGTAGCTTGGTGCTAGGCCACTTCCCTAGCATGCACAAGACCCTGGATTCAGTCCCTAGCACCACACCAAAAAAAAAAAAAAAGAAAATTGTTATATAAACCTATTTTTAAAAGATAAATAAGTCACAAATATTTATAAGATTACTAGATTTCACTACACTTGTTATCTTGTATTTCACTAGGTGCAATGAAAAGAGATTACAAAGAGTTCATCATTCATGAAAAAATGTTCAAGTTTTATCAATAATGTAAATTAGACTACTATTCAGTGTCTAATTATTATGCACCTTTTGGCACATCAGTTTCACTTACAGAATTTGTCATAAAGAAATACTGTAGTTGTGGGTACATTACCACTATCCACAGAACTTTTACATCATCTCAACCAGAATCGTGGTACCCATTAAGAATTAATACCCCATCCCCTGCTCTCTGCCTAGCCTCAGCTAATCTCTTACCCTCTTTCTGTCTCTGTGAATTTGCCTATTTTAAGTATTTATATGAATAGAATCATGTAGTATTTGTGCATTTGCGTGTCAATTGTTTCACTCCACAAAATTTTTTCAAGGTTCATTCATATTATAGATCTATTCAAACTTAATTCGCTTTTATGATTCAATAATATCGCATTGCATGTACAGTCCTTATTCTGTTCATCCATGAATCTGATGATGGACACTTCAGTTGTTTTTTTTTGTTTTGTTTTGTTTTTTGTTTTTTTTTGGATTTTCTCCGGTACCGGGAACCGAACTCACGACCTTGCGCTTGCCAGGCAGGCGCTTTGCCGCTGAGCTAAATCCCCAGCCCCACTTCAGTTGTTTTTATCTTTTAGCTATCATGAATATTACTGATTTAATCATTAGCAGATAAGTATCTTTTTTAGTCCCTTTCTCAATTCCTTTTGTTAGATAACTGGGAGTAGAATTGCTAGGTCATAAGTACTTCTGTGTGTAACATTTCCAGAAACTGCGGAATTGTTTTCCATAGAGGTTGCACCATTTCACACTCTCCAACGATATACAAAGTGTTCCACTCTCTCCGTGTCCTTGCCAACACTTTGTATTTTCTTGTTTTTTGATTATAGCCATCTTAATGGGTGTAAAGTGATACCTCATTGTGGTTTTGCATTTTCCTAATCATTGATGTTGAGCATTTTTTCATGTGCTTGTTAGCCATTTGTACTTTTTTTACAAGAAATGTCTATTCAGATCCCTTGCCCACTTTTAAATTGAATTACTTGTCTCTTTGTTGAGTTGAGAAAGTTCTTTTTTTTTGTCTGTTTGCTTATTCTTTGGTTTTGTGAGACAAGGTTTCACTATGCAATTCAGGCTGGCCTTGAACTCAGTTTGTAGCCCAGGTTGGCCTCAAACTTGCAGTGATCCTCCTGCCTCAGCCTCCCAAGTGCTGGGATAACAGCATGCACTACCATGCCCAGCCAAAAGTTCTTCATATGTTCTGAGTATTAAACCCCTACCAGATACATGGTTGAAAAATATTTTCTCTCACTCTTGATAGTATATTTTGATGAAGATAAATTTTTAATTTTAGTAATGTCCAATTAGTCTTTCCTTTGTTGCTTTTACTTTTGGTGTCATTTCATTGTTTTTCATTGTTTTTTAATGGGGTAATTGGCAAGTGAAAAATTATACATATGTACTATATTATATGTAGTACATATTGTGATATTTTGATATATGTATACAGTCCTATTTGTTTAAATCAAACTAATTAACATATCTCTTACCAGATTTCAACTGAAATTTTGTGTCCTTTGATATACCTCACCCCCTCATCATCACCACCCAAAGTCCTTCTACTCTGCTTCTATGAGTTTAAATGTTTACATTCCATATATAAAGGAGATCGCAGTTGTTTATCTGCCTTATTTCACTTAGCATAATGTCCTCTATGTTCATCAATGTTGTTGCAAATGACAGGATTTTCTCCCTGCTGCCCCAGGCCAAATAGTATCCCACTGTGTATAAATCACACTTTTTAAAAAGTCCATTGGTGAACACTTTGGTTGATACTATGCTGGTAGAAGTAGAGTTGCTGGGTCATGTTTGTTCTAATTTTAATTTTTTGAGAAAACTCCACAGTTTTCCGTAAGGGATAAATGAATTCATATTTCTACTATCAGAGTACAAGAGTTCCCTTTTTCCACATCCTTACTGTAAATTATCTTTTGTCTTTTTAATAAAAGCTACTTCTGCAGATTTGAGATACTATGATTTTAATTTGTATTTCTCTAATTATTTTGATGTCACATTTTTAAAAACCATAGGAAAGTACAAGATTGTGCAAATATTTCTCTATACTTCTTAAAAGAGTTCTGTAGTTTTAGATCTTCTTTAAGTCTTTAATCTAGTATGTATGGTACAAAGTAATAGTCCAGCTACATTCTTTTACACATACATACCTAGTTGTTCTAGCAACATTTGTCTGAAAGATTTTTACTCTAGTTGATTGTTTTTGATACTCTTGTTGAAATTAATTACCTATAGAAGTAGACTTATTCCAATGGCTGTGTCCATGGGGCTATGGGGCTATATACCATATCTAATCTTAGGCAAATACAACAGTTTTGATTATTAGAACTATATTGTAGGCTACAGAAATTGTAGGTCCTCCAACTTTGTTCTTCTTTTTCAAGATTGTTAAAAGGTGGGTTTTTCTGTTTATGCACTCTTAGGATTTTGATAGGAATTACATTGAATGTATATGTTGCTTTGTTGGCTTCACTTTGTTGTAGTTCATACCTACGTGTCTCCTACTGCCTTATGCAATCATAGGTGGGGCTTCTGAGAGGTGATTAAATTATGGGGGCAGTATAGCTGGCTTGCTGTTAGGATGTAGGGTCCAGTTGCAAGAAGTGGGTTGCTGCGGTCATAGCCTGGAAGCGTTTATCTCCCTTCCTGACTCCTCCCTTGTTTCTTTTCTCTCTGCTTCTAGCTTGCCACACCATGAGCAGCTTCTCTTCTGTCATGCCCCTATGCCATGCCATCCTACCTTGGAGCCAGCCAACTGTGGACTAAAACTGTTACTGGGTAGCCTGTTTGTAAAAATGGCTTGCCAATTAAATGTTACCAGGTTCTGGGTTTTTTGCCTCTCCTTTTGGAGAGATTCCAGGTTCTTCTCATCTTGAACAAAGAATTGGATGAGACAAGCCAAAAATGGTGCCAGAAGTTTATTTGAGAAGTTGAGGGGTAAAGGGGTATGAAAGAAAACAGCTCTGCAAAGTGAACTTGGGCAGAACAAGAGAAAAAGAAGGAAAAAGCAAAAATTAAAGTACACACTGTGTTTGGGAAACACAGCATGGGTTACTATGAGAAGTCACAATAGCAGGGTCTTCTTGCCATCTGTCCTTTATACTATGCAAATCTCAAGGAAACCCGAAAGAACTTCTGTATACGGGTCCTGAAAGGTAGTGCTGGGATCCCATGCCTCAGGCTGACATCAGGACTAGCCCATCTTATTGAAAACCTGCTCAAGTACTCATAAGAATTCCACTTGCAGGGCTTTAGGACCTGTTCTGCCCATGTGTTTCAGGATCTTATAATTAACAGGTCACATCTACTTCCCCAGCCACCTTTGTCACACCCTAATCGCCTCTCAAAAACCTCTTCTTCTTCAAATTGTGGTGGTCAAGTATTGTGTCTCGGCCATAAAGAAAGTGACTAGGATACGTTTTGGTACCAGAAGAGGGAGGTCATCACTCTTACTGTACATGACCATGTGGTTAGAAGCCTTTGAAACTGGTTTGCAGGAGGAGTTTGAAGAGACTGGAAATGCTGGCTGGAAAAGCCCTAGAATGCTGTAAGCAGATCTTGTAAGCAGATTCTGGTCAGAGCTCAGATCAAAATGCTGACAGTAGTGCAGCAGGTGAAGACAAGGCTTAAGAGGTTTCAGCTGGGAAGAAGGACTCCATTTTTGGCAGTTGGACTCCAGACTGTGTGTGTTATTCACTGGCAGAAACTTGTATTTATATTTTGCTCATGTCCTGAAACTTTTTGGGGCACTAAGATTCAGGTCAGTGGACTAACTAATCTGGAAAAGGATATTTCAAAGAAGCCTAATGAGGTGGTGGCATGGGTACTGTTAGGGGCTTTTAGCTAGCTTAATACTGAAAATCAAGAGCACATGGCACAGCTATGAGTTTAAAAGTTCAGAGTCTGGCCAGAAAGGAAGCTTCAGTAAAGTTGGAAGCTGCAAAGTTGAACCAGAGTAGAACTTGGTTACTCAAAAAAGTAGTATTAAAAAGAAGTCTAGTAGTTTGAGTCAGGACAGTAGGAAGGATTTCTTGAGGGTATCCTCGAAATAGTAAGGTCCTACCCTTCCACCTATAAAAATGAAAGACTTTGTTTTGAGAAGAGAGCCCCAGGGGACCCGTGCTCAGAAGAACGGATGCCTAAGGCATCAATTCCCTGGGGCTTCAGTTTAAGGGCTTCAGCCTTAAGCCATCCAGACACTCAAGACCCATACAGCCACAATTTAAGAGGGCCTGGCTATTGCTCAACCTGGTGGCAGACCTTGGCATCATCTACATGATGGTGGATTTACAGGCATGCAGAATGCAAGTTTTGTGGGGTCAGGGAAGCTTCTACCCGGATTTAAGAAGGCCTGGGAGACCAGGCCTTGTGCCCATGAGAAGGCAATGCATATGGCTGTGGGAATGAAACCAAAAGTGTGCTGGAAGCCCCAGAAAGTTGGAGAAACTAGGAACATGGAAAATCTGAGGAAAGCTGCAAAGAATGAGCAAAGCCAGCCTAAAAGAGAAGTCGTGAGTGCTACAACCACCAGCAGCAGCACTGGAGGGGTGGGGCCACCCAAGACCTTTGGAGTTCACATTTTGTTGCTGTGACTTGACTCTGGTGCTGGACATGGAGTTACAGGATTTAATATTTGCCTTGCTAGATTTCCATCTTGCTTTATCCCATTGGTTTTTAGCGTCCTATTCCTTCCTTCTAAAATGAGACTGTTTATTTGCCCTGTAGCTTTGTATGTCAGCAGTGGTTCTTTTGATTTTTACAGGGGCTAACAGCTAAGAGTTTGCTGTATTTCTCAGGAGATTTTGAACTTAAAATTTTCAACAATACTGAAACTGTTAGCACATTGGAAACTCTGAGAGGTAGACTACATTGTTTTGCATAAAGGGATGTTCCTGAGTCTTTGGGGGCCAAAGATGAAATATTGTGATTTATATCTAGATGTGTCCCCCCAAAACCTTGTGTGATCATAGATGGAGCTTTTTGGGAGGTGACTGGATTATGGGGGCAGTATGGCTGGCTTGCTGTTAGGAGGTGGGTCTGATGGGAAGGGGCAGGTCATTGGGGTGTGACCTGGAGTGGTTTAATCTCCCTTTCTGGCTGCTCCCTTGACTCTCTTCTCTGTGATGTCTTTATGCCATACTGTCCTGTTTTTGAGCCAGCTGGCTAGGGATTTAAACCTCTGCAAACTATGATGAGCCCAAATCAACCTCTCCTTTACATTATGAATGTTGGGTATTGTATCTCAGCAATGGAGAAGGTAACTAAGAATATTAAGAAAATCAAGTCTTCTAGTACTTGAACACAAGATATCTACTTATTTAGATAATTTTAGCAATATCTTAAAAATTTTTCACTGTACAGATCTTTTCTTTTTCTGTGCTGGGTATTGAACCCAGGACCTCATATGCTAAGTACATACTCTTCCACTGAGCTACATATGCAGGCTGCATTGTACAAGTCTTTATGCCTCCTTAGTTAAATTTATTCCTGAAGATTTTATTCTTTTTAATGTACTATAAATGTATTGTTTTCATGATTCCTTTTTAGGTTTGTTCATTGCTAGTATGTAGAAATATAATTGCTTTTATCTATTGATTTTATACCCTGCAACTTCGCTAAATTCATTTATAAACTGTAACAGAATATATGTGTGTGTGTGTGTTTGTGTGTGTGTGTGTGTGTGTGAGAATTCTTTAGGGTTTTCTAGATATAAATCAGGTCATTAAGGTAGAATATTTAATGTCATATCTTTTTTTTTTTTTTTTTTTTTTATTTTAAGGATAAAAGGAGGGAAACATTAACAGACATACAACATTTTACAACATATCACAAGTACAATACAGACAATACAGAGTTACAAACAAAGTGGTAGGGAATTAACAATGGTGGTTGTATTACATATTGATATCTTCAAAGTGGCTTCTCATGAAAACAGATATAGACATGCAATAATGTCATATCTTTTATGAGTAAGACCAAAAAAATAATTTCTGCCAAATCAATATTAGTTCTTTCAGTTTATGCTTTGTTTTTTGTCTTGCTTTGAATGGGGAATCATTTCTATTTTTTAAAAAAAGAACAGTAGTTAATAAACATAGTAAAATTTCCAGTAACTTTATAATTTTTATTTTTACTAGTACATGTTTTCAGTATATAATGATTACATTTATCATGGGAAGTTGGTACATGTACAAAACACATCTTAATCCTTTTTACATCCTCGGCTGCTCCTCACTCTCCTGTTTCCCTCAAAACATAGTAAAATTCCTAAAGGACAGTAAGTAAACTAGTACATTTAACCAGACTCTCATATGAATGACAGTTATGTTATAATTAAAGGGAACTTTAAAAATAAGGTTTATGTTAACATCCATGATCAGTAAGCCATAAAAGTTTTTTTTTGTTGTTTTTTTTTTTTTTTTGGTTTTTCTCCGGTACCAGGAACTGAACTCACGACCTTGCGCTTGCCAGGCAGGCGCTTTTGCTGCTGAGCTAAATCCCCAGCCCCCATAAAAGCTTTTTTTCAGATGCTTATAGTTTGAATAGTTAAAAATGTGACACTGCATCTAAATGTATTAACAAGCCAGGATCACCCATTATCATTAGAAATAAACTTAGGATGATCTAAGAAATCAAGTAATTGAAGACCATCTCTGAGTCACACATACATGATGTCTATCCTTTCCTGAGGGGAACCTTTGCTAGTGTGCATCTTGGCATCAGTGCCTCATAATGACCTCTTTCTCCTCTCCTAAGAACATCCCAGCAGCAGCCAAACTGTTTCAGGTCAATACCATCACTCACAATGACGCTAAAGAACTATCTGATCCAAAATTCACAACCTTCTTTCTTTATTATTTCTGCTTCAGTTTGCCTTTGTCATTTATACTTATAAATTGAGTTAATTTTACCCCAAAGTTCTTTTTTCCTTTTCCATTATAATAACTTCAAATAATTGTTCAATTTGGTCTCTTTCAGTTATAAATTCTCTTTTTTGTGTAGCAAACTGGCTTCTTCTTTTTTTTTTTTTTTTTTTGGTCTTTTTGAGACAGGGTCTCTCTATGCAGTTCAGCCTGGCCTTGAGCTCACTTTGTAGCCCAGGCTGGCCTCGAACTCGCAATGATCCTCCTGCCTCAGCCTCCCAAGTGCTGGGATTACAGGCATGCGCCACCACACCCGGCTTGGCTTCTTTTAAAATATTGCAAAATATTTCAAATATATCTATACCCAATATCCATGAACTTATCTTTTAGAATTCAGTTTTTAAAGAAATGCATTTATAATTGGAGTCTGCTTTTGTACTTCTTCCATGTCTCATTCCTTTCCATTCACCCCCTAACCCACTGCTCTCCAAGAGGTGGTATGTATCCTTTGTTTCATTACTGTGCTATTATTTATATGTTCTTCTAAAAACAATGTGGGTTTCTGAGTTAAAATTAGCATAAATGTTCATATATGCTACATGTAGTTGTTCAAGTTGCTTTTTTCTTCATTTTGTTTTTGTGATTTATCTATATTTTTTAACTTAGATTGAGTTCATTGATTTAAAGTATGGCTTTATATCATGTGACTATATCACAATTATCCTTTTCTCTATGGATGGATATATAAGGTGTTCCTCTCCTTTTTATATTTATTTGTTAGTTTATAGCAAAGTAGAGATTGAAACCAGGGCTTTTGCACTTATACTACATCACTATTCTTTTTATAATTTTGAGACAGTGTCCCACAGGACAATGGCTGGGCTCAAACTTGCAGTCTACCTGCTTCGTACTCCTAGATTGCTGGAATTATTGCTATCTACCATCACATCCAACTGTTTTGCTCTTTTTTTAATTACAAACAAAGCCTTAATTTATGTGCCTATGTGAAAGTCATATTGTATACACATTCTCAACTTTATTATTTATTACTAAATTATGCTGATAACGTGGTTGTGGTAATGTTTCCATTTACTTTATTTCTAAGCAAAAATGTGGTCTTTGTAATGACAGAATAACACTGCTAAAATGGAAACTTAGAGTAGGATTTAAGGTCCAGAGCTAATTGATTAGATAACTTTGTCAAGTTATTTCATCTATCTGAGGCCATTTCTTCATATTTAAAGTAAGGTCAGGTTAAATATGACCCCTGAAGTCTCGAACCTCAATGTCCTGTGACTTTATTATTAATGATAAATATATCAAGAGAAAAATGATCCATACATTTCTAAATTTCTAAAAGAAGTAAGATATAACAAAGAACTAATTTTACCAGTCCCTAAAATTCTAAATAAAACCAAAAGTTTAGTTCAGAATATTGTCAAGTTCCCATTTACTGTGTTATTTTTATATACTCTATCTTCATTCAGTATACAATGTAAAATTGTTTCTTAATTAAATATACCCTGATTTGCATAATTAGTTGTATTTTAATACTTTTTTTAAAGATATATTATCATACCAAATAAGGTATTAAATTCGTATAGCTCCCTTTGCAGACTAACTTAAAAATCTAAATTTTATAGCAAACATTAATTTGTGGATAAAAGCATGTTCAGAGTTACAGATATGTAACTTGGAAATAAATATTTGTAACCCAGCTCTTTACAAGTTGAAGTTGTCCTGTAACATTAATTTCACATAATCACAGGCAAACATTCAGTTACTGCTCTGGAAATATATAAGTGGTGTGATGGAAATTAAAGTGTCATTTCTGAAAGATTTGCATTTTGTGGCTGGAAGAGCCTTGAACTTCCTTCTTAGGGTCTTTCTCACTCATAGGCTAATTCATTTTACTTCTGAAGAAAGGCAGGCAGGAGAAGAAGCATGCCAAGGAAAAGCTATTAACAAATACTTTGCTAAAGGTCAAAGATGACTTTAAGGACAATGATGTTAAATAAACATGTTTGGCTGAGTCACTAAATAAGATAGAGCCGTAACTACTTATTTCAGTCTGATTTCCTTGTAAGAAGTTGTTAGGGTCTTTTGTTAGTAGAAAAGATTGGGTTTCATTTCCCTTAATTTTGGCCTCAGATTACTGTACTGTTAGTCATTTATGTTGTGTAAAAATTTACTCTTGAAATATATGAAATGACCTTATAATGGAATTACTATCAACTTTTTCTTTTCTTTTGACATACTGGGTATTGAACTTGCTAGACAAGTACTCTACCTCTGAGCTACATCACCAGCCTTTTAAAATTTTTTCTGTTGAGACAGGGTCTCACTGAGTTGCCCAAGGTGGCCTCGAACTTGTGATCCCCCTGTCTCAGTGTGCTAGGAAGCTAGGATTGCAGGTACTTTCCACCATGCCCATCTGACAAAGAATTATAAAATACAAAAAGATGTCAGTCTTAAGGTTATGAATCAGCCTTTCTTTCTTTGTAATGTAGCTGAAAGTACCTTTCTTCAGTAATGTCTTGTTTGAACTTCCTTCTGGGATCCAGTATTATGCCTAGTTCATTGACTCTACATGTGTGAATTTTAATGTCTCATTTTTCAAAGATTTTATTTTGTTTGCTCTTCACTCTTTTTAAATAGTTATTTAGTCTCTTTGCTGCATTTTTTTTCTTCTTTAAGGCTAAGGATCTTTTGTCAGTTTCATTTTCACTCTAGATTTTATTACAAGGCTCAGCAGAACAGAGCCTCAGCAGATAAGCACTTTTGATTGATGGAATTTCACATCTGCTGTATTTCCCCAAATGTATTTTCTCTTCTGTAGTCTTTCAACACTCTCATTATGATTTTGTTGTGTTAGATCATGATACTACAGGTCGCTGGTTAAGATTGGTGTTACTCAGTAGCCAAAAATAATGTCAGAGTGTAAGGCTGTGACAAAAGCTGTTAGAGACAAATAAAAAACTCATAGTAGAAGTGATACTCTCCTTTTTCTGTTGATTTATTATGCAACTGCAGGCAATTAGTTTCCTTTAACTTTGCTTTTCATTTCTTCCTTTGTAAAATCAGGCTAATATAAGCTGTCTTGTAGATTTGTGAATAATTCTATTTCATACATTAAGATGATTATTTAACTAGATATTAATAATAAACCATTAATAAATAATTATTTTAAGTATTCCCTCACTACTATCCACTTCCCCAGTCAAAAACAAACAAAAAACAAATGAACAGAAACTCACTGCATTGTCATTTTGCAAGACATGGCTAGTTGTAGAGTTTTAGAAACATTGTAAATAGCTGTTTCTAAAATCATTAGCATTACTATATATTTTCTTTCTTTTGTTTTTTATCTTACAGTGTTGGAGATTGAACCCATGGGCCTTGTGCATATGATAGGCAAGTGCTATACGTCTGAGCTTAATCTCCAGCCCACATTTCTGTATATTTTCAAAATCACAATTACTTATATAATATAGCAATACTTCTTTCATAGACTTTAAATTAATGCTAACAAATGTTAAATTATAAATTAAAGTACTAATTGTTTTAAATTTTAAAATCCTTAATAGTGGGGATTCCCATAGGTTTTATTCATTTCATCTTCTTTGATTTTCTATAGCTGTAATTCTTTTCCAAGTCTTCTTGTATGAAATACACATGGGAAAATAGTTTTGTAATACTAATTTTTGAGCCAGTAATTCAAGCAGAAGTATACTGGAATTGTGGTAGTTTTCAGGTTGTTACTATTCTCAGACCTGCCCTTGAATTTCTTTTGCTTTGATAACACAGAGAATTTTATTTTTAGTCTTTGGAATTCAGTAACTTAATTAGGATATGTCTTAGTGTTGACTTTTATGATTATTTTCCCTCAGATACTACGGCCCTTATTCTAAGTGTCTCTAATTATATGTATTTTATTATATTCCCATTATCTTCATCAAGGACCCTGGTTATGAGTATGTCCATGTTGCATATCTATAATTTTCTTTTTTTTTTGATTTTGCACTCTGGGTCGTCTTTGTTACTTTTCCCAGCTGTACACCCCATCTCCCTTACTCTGCATTTTTCAGTGGTACCAGTTCTTTGGGCTCCTTCCAGTCCTGTCTTCATTAATGTCTTTCTTTTTTTTCTTTTTTTTTTTGGTATCGGGAATCGAACTTCGAACTTTACACTTCCTAGACAGGCAGCATGCCGCTGAGCTATATTTCCAGACTTCATTAATTTCTGTAGTGATCTTGTGTTTTCTTTTCCCACATCTCTGTCAATTTCTACCCAATTATGTTTCATTCCTTGTAGTGATTTCTATTAACCTGTTTCATAGAGCATTTACTTCATGGAACTGTTTTTTTAATTCACTGGCGGTATGTTTTGATGCAAGTCTGGCTGTTATATAACCACATTTTCTTTCTGTAAGCAGTTCTTCACCTGTCACTTTTTCTTACTTCTTTATGTTCTGTTCGAGTTTTCAAATTCAGTCTTTACATATATCCGGTGCTGTTTCCGATTTGTAATTACCCAACTCAGAATGAGATTCATTCTTCTTTGCATTTCGGGATTTCTATGGGGAAGGGTCCTGTTTCAGGCTAGTAAGAATTTTTTCCCCACTGCATAGTAAAGATCCTTATACCATTTTTATTGATACATTCTTTTAACATTTATTTTTTTTTTACCAAGACAACATATTTGTAGCTTTGCTGCATTAATTTTGCTTTAAAAATTTTTTTTATTAGCACATATTTGCAGTATATAATGACTACATTTATTGTGGGAGGTTGATAAATGTATATAACACATTTTTATCCCCTCCCCCTCCCTCCCTTCCACTCCCTCTGCTGTGTTAATTTTGGAGAAAAAGGTCAATATAAACTATTTTTAGAAACAGTTCATTAACTATAATTAAAAAGTTCCACATGAATATCTCTGAAACATATGTAAGGAAAAGCAGGCTAGGGGCCAGGGTTTTAGCTTAGGGGCACAGCGCCTGCCTGGCAAGCGCAAGGTCCTGCGTTTGATTCCCAGCACCAAAAAAAAAAAAAAGCAGGCTACAGAGAATTTTTGGACATCTGCACAAATTTTGTAAGTAGGACCAGTAGCTATTATGGCTGAACTATGGAAATAATGCAGTTATAAAATGCCTTTGTTTTGTTTTGTTTTTTGTGACAGAGTCTTGCTGTGTAACCCAGGCTGGCCTCAAACTCACAGCAGTCCTCCTGTCTCAGCCTGTAGAGTGCTGGAATTCTTATAAAGGTGTGCCACTAGGCCTGGCTATAAAATGTCTTTTGAATATGAATAGCTTTCCCACCGCCCTAAAACTCTAAATCTAGAGGTTATTAAAGGTATTGTCACCCTGTGGTTTATACATTCCTGATTTCTTTCTATCCTGTACTTTAAATCCTTCTTCCCTCTTCTTCTCCATAATAGGAGAAAGAAACTACATAATAAGAGAAATACCACTAAGCAGGTGTGATAAACATGCATCTGTTTGCAATGTAATGGACGGGTGATTAGAAACATTTCATAAATTATATCGAATGAATATTATATATTAAATTGACAGAAATTCATTCAAACAAAACTTTCTTTGCTTTTTCTAATGGTGCTAGGAATGAAACCCAGGACCTTGCACATGGGAGGCATATGAGCTATACCTCAATTTTTATATCACCTTTTTCCTTTTTCTTTTTTCCCATGAACTCCAAAAAACTTAGATGCCAATATGGAAGATTGAATATTGCTGTTATAACCAGTCAAGGATATTCCCCATGTTCAATAATTTTGCAGAGGGGCTGGGGATTTAGCTCAGTGGCAAAGCACCTGCCTGGCAAGTGCAAGGTCATGAGTTCGGTTCCTGGTACCGGAGAAAAACAAAACAAAACAAAAAAGAAAAACAATAATTTTGCAGAGACACATTTGAATAGAATCCTTTGTGAAGCTTCATAGTGTGTGAAAAACTCATCTTACTTGTATGTTCAGAGCTGCACATCTTTCACATTTCAGATGGGCCCATACATAACTCACCAAATGTCAGAAACAACTAACCTGTATTGTTAGAAAGATTTCAAACTAGTTATGAGGTGGAGGGGAGTTGCCTGGGAAGGAAAGGATAAGAGTTAGTGAAGAGGAACTGGAAGAGCTCAGGTTTTGAGGCACAACTAATACGTGTGGATAATCTGCTACTACACAGACAGCCAGGAGCAAAAGAAAACCACCGTCTGGAGGCTGTGGTTGAAGGGTGGATTACAAGAGTTGTTTCAGGAAATTGAAAGTAAAGCGATAACAACTTAAATCTATAAGCTGTGTATACATCGAGTCTTAGGATGTCCATATTTTTGTCTAGTATGTTTTTGCCTTTAAACAGTTTAGTGAAAAGAAAGTTTCATGAACTAAACTTGAGCTCTCTATTAAGACCATTCAGATTTCATAAAGAAACATATTATGGACTTGTAGTGTTCACTTTGTTGGGGAGCCATTTTTGGTACCTCCTTTGCCATGTAAAAGTACAGATGTATTGGAAAATTCAACCGGGAATCAGATACCACTCATAAAACATTGGAGTAGTAATCATTGATCTTCCCGCCTTATCAGGGTGTTAAAACAGTTGAATGTAATTAGATATGTGAAAGCACTTTATAGAAACATAAGCTCTTCATATTATTTTTAAAATAAAAAGGATGCCAAACTTGACCCCAGCAGTCCATTTTAAGCAGCTATTGGAACATGTACCAGCAGCTATCAAGTCCAAACCCTTTTTTAGTACAACCAGTACAAAAAGTAAAGCTCCCCTGACACCCACAAGGAATTGAGCCCAGGGTCTTTGCACTGAACTATATCCGCATTTTGTGACAGGGTCTCACTAAGTCTCACTTAGTTGCCAAGACTGAGCTCAAACTTTTGATCCTCCTGCCTCAGTCTCCCAAAGTGCTGGGACTGCACTACAAGCCAGCCTTCCTAAGTGCTGGGACTACACATGTACACTACCATATCCATCTTACTCAATGGAGCAGTATGCAGCCTAACATTTTTTGTGTTTGAATAATAAGATAACATTTGTTTAGGTAGAGAGTTCAGCAATTAGGACTTTTTTTTTTAAAGGAAAAACTCCCTGAAGTTCATTAACAGTGTGTGGAGGAAAGGATTACCTCTAGAAAGTTATGGAACTAGGCTATCAAGTGCTTGGAGATCTTTTTAACAAACGAGGAAAGAAGGGGTAGTTACAGCTGTTCTTGTAGACCCTGAGAAAATACATGTGGATCCCCAACTTCATCCTTCCTTTGCTAAGTGATAACTGAATGCAGCAGTTTCTGTCTCCAGTTTCAGTTTTCTCTCATCTTTTTCAAGAATAAAGACAGCAGATCACCTGAACATAAGTAATGTAAGAAGTAGTATGGGATAGGGGCATGATAGCGCCAGCATCCATCCCTTAGAGGTTAGGCCAAAAAAACAATTGAACTTCCTTGGGACCTTCATGGCAGAGTCAGATCTCTGCTCTGCGTATTTCAAATTATTTCAAAAAGAGATTATGAGGACACCAGTGGTGTATTCATATGGAATGTGTCAGGGGGTGGAGACTGAAAGGTTGAGTCATAAAGTAGTAAAAAACAGGGCTGAAAACCTCAGTACTTCAGGCACAATTAGTTAGGAGATGTGTCAGCAATTCCTGAGGCAAGGATACAACCTATAAAGTTTAATTATGAGTAAAATTATTACTATTCAACTTCAATATAATTACCAGTGATTTTTGAACTATCTGAAACTGTTATGCAACAGGGCAGCTGCTAACCATACTGCGATTTTAATTAGTTAAAATTAAAATTACAAATTCAGTTTCTCTGTTACACTAGCAACATTTCAAGTACTTGATAGTCATGTGTTATAAATAGCTAACATATTGGACAATGCAAATGATAGACTATTTCTTTTTTTTTTGGTCTTTTTTATTTTAAAGGGGAATAAAAAATAATTTTGAAAACATTAGAAACAATACAGAATTTCTAAAAAACAAGAGAATAGGAATTCAACAATGGTTGTTATGTTGCATATTGTTGTCTTCAAAGTAGTTGTTCAGATTACCAAATATACCATGTAAAATTGGTCAACAAAATTAAGCATTAACTATTCCTTTCAATAAACCGATAGAAATTAGTAGTACAATTATCTTAGCTATCTTGTGTATGTATACATTTTTTCCCCTTCCTTCTTTCTTTCTTTTCTCCTTTCCCTCATTCCAACTATTTCTGTCATTATGGAACATTTTATTTAAAAACACTGATCCTAGAACAAACTGCAAGTAAAAATTTAAATATATTCTATTTAACAAATTATTAATTTAAGTAATAATGCAATATATAAAATATTTTCCTATTAAAATGGAACCTACCATTGTAGCTTGGTTATTCTAGGCATAAATACTTTTAAATGAACAGTAGGATCCACTCAGTAAAAGTAAACAAAGATTTATGTTGATTCTAAGTGCTAGGACTTGAAAACAAGAATGGTGAAAAAAATTACAACAAGTTTCACTTCCTCTCACATTCCATATGAACACAGGTCGAGATGAAAAAACTTAGCCAAGTATTGATATGATTAAAGTCACTAATAAATAAAGAACAGATTAAGAAACAGGTACAACAATGGCATAGAATACTTTCTAAATGCTTTATTTTTTATGAAAACATTATGTCCTCTTGAAAAATCTTAAAAGTGATTTCTGTAGCACAATTTTTGCATCCTAAAGAAAGACCAACCTAACCCTAAATTAGGTAATTATTACTATATCCAAAGCAGTAGGGAAGAAAATTGAATGGCAGTTGAGCCAACTTTTGACACATATGAAACAGTAATAAATTGCATAGTTACTTTATAGTCCTTATATCTGCTCTAAATAGGTTATCATATTTAATTATTTCATTTATTAGTAATGGATGAAGATTATTGAATGCTCATTCTTTGTGAGCCACCTTGTTTATTAGCATTTTATTAACTAAATACTCACAGTAAATAGTCCCATGAGTTACATATATTTATGCCCTTTTTACAGATGAGGAAACTGAACCTTGGAGGAATTTGAAGCTGGCTCATTGTCATATAGCTAGTTAGTGATGGACCCCAGATTTAAACTTAGTTCTGTCCTGTCCTCTTAACCTTAGTCTTAGTTCTGTCCTCTTTGCAGAAAGCCTTTATAGGCAGCAGGCTAAAGACCATACTAGTAAGTGGCAGAGTAAGATAAAAATGCTTGCCTTTCTAACCCACGTTATGTCCAAGCCCTGAGAAAGACAAGTTACCTACACTTAACAAGATTTGAGAACATTGTCTGAATAAATTGCTAAAGATACCATGCATTAAAACAAACAAATGTAAGGTGTACTTAGGTGACATTCAAACATCAAAAGCTCTAAAGCAGCACAGGTGATATTTATCAGAAGTATGTTTTTCAATTGTCTCAATTTCAGGTTACAGTCTTTTTTTAGAGAACATTGTAGTGATACAAAGTTGTTAGAGAATATTTAGGAAGTTTTTTACTATAAACATAAGGTATGATAATTCTTCTAGACTGGGTTATGAGGAAATAACCAAATAACCCTGTCAAGAATTCTACAAAGGGGGAGTTAATGATTGAAGGAAGGACCAAGTAGTAACCTCAGTAGTAGGGCACTCATCTAGCATGTGTGAGGCCCTGGGTTCAGTCCTCAGGATGACAAAAGAAAAAATAAATAAATAAAGACCAAATGGTGAAGGCTTCATTTTGGTTAATATAGTTTGTAGTCAGCCTACTTCAGACAACTCATTTCTCTGTTCCCAGAGCCCTCCGAGGGTTCTAGTATTTGGTAGGAGAAACAGCACCAAAAGTGAAACTTACGGAGAGCAAAAGTTAAAGGAGAGAATATTCCCTTTTGTTTTTCTCTGGTGGAATTTCCCTCTAAGTGAATGAAGTGTAATTCAGCCAGTTGAATCATTGAACTGTTTTATTGCATTGGAACTCATAAAAGAATTTCTTCTGAGAAACACTGCTTACCATTTCAACAGCGTAAAACCATAGTCTATTCAATCACTTCATAACAAAGTCATGTAGGTAATGACTTCACTGAAACAGTGCTAGACTCTCTCCAGCAAAATATTATTGGCATGAGACTTCAAAAGGGAAGGACAAGACCAGGAGTGTAAAAAGAAGAGGTAACTACACTTTACTTACTGATCAACGTTGAAAATACAGGGAATAAAGACATAATTGCAAAATAATTTATGGCACTCACCTTCAAGAAACTTAATCTAATTGAGAGAAAACAATTCATATGACATCATATGAAATTTGTAAGGGAATATTAACCTGGGAAATGGTACATAGATAAAAATCAATGCAAAAGAACATTTTACAACATTATTTTGTTGTAATGGAGTAGATTGACTTAATCAGTCTTACAGCAACTATTCTTGCACAAGTATTGCCTGCCAAACACTGTTTCTGATATTGGAGATGTAAGTGTACACAACAGCCTAAAAATCTCTCCTTATACAGAGTTTACCTTATAGAAGGGAGAGACAGAACATACACAAGTTAAGGAAAATACACAGGATAATAGATAACAATAAATGCTGTGACATAAAACAAGGATAGGGAATGAGGGGATTGAGGTTTTTAAGAAGGATTTTTAGAGTTTGAAATACATTTTTTATTAAAATTAAATTATTAGTCTATAGAAGCTGAAGTTGAAACAGTGAAAGGAATTCAGTTAAGGAGAGCTGGCAATATAGCTCAGTGGCACAAGCGCCTGCCTAGCAAGTGCAACGTCCTGAGTTTGATTCCCATACCAAAAAAAAAAAAAAAAACCAAAAAAAATAAGAACAGGAGTGTGTCAGGTAGAAGGAAGGAATGTTTATCTGTTTGCTGATCTTGGGTGTGTTCTTTGCTTGGGTAGATGTTTAAGAGTATATTAGGGCTTTGGTTCAGCTGGTCCCTGAAATAAAACAAGGTGGTGGTATTAGAGACATTATTTCTGATATTAGAATAGAATTCCACACATCTTCCCATGAGATCTCAACATAAACGGCAATGATGGAGAACACTTTTTCAGCATGCTATTTGTGATACTGGGATTTTCACTTGTAGAAAAAGTGCTACTCTGTCCTGCTAAAATTCTGAAAGGTCCTTCTAGTTAAGGAAAATCTGTTTGTTCCCTTATTTCTTTGCAGTACCAAGTTTATCAAGGTATTACCATTACATAGTTATTCTTTTATTCACCTACTTTATTCATTCATTTATGAGTGAATAGATTTTTTTAAGCATTTCTAAATATTGCTTGCATACCATAGGGATTTTTTTTTTTTTAATGACTAAGTATTAGCTGTCTTTGTCCTTTCCAGTGCTCTAAGCCTTCCTTTCTTCATGAAAGCAAGCCTGTCCCGACCCAACCCTGTTCTGGCTAGCTGAAACAGTTTGCACTGAGTTCACTAGTAATTTCCATTTTGCCAACTTTAATCTTCAAATAGAGGGTGATACCTTTATTTTAAGTTGTTCACTTGTTCTTTTTGGGAAATCTCCAAATTGCATTATATACCTTAAGTGAAATAAATGAAAGTATATTATAAGTACCTGATAAAATAAAGCACCCAACAGGCGCTGGGACTACAGCATTTGCCAGCATGCATGAGGCCCTGTGTTCCATCCCCAGCATTGAGAAATTTTAAAAACTACTTAGCTAATGATAATTGAATGTAAGTGAACTAAATATTACTGTCCACTATCTTGCTTCTGTTCCAGCCCAGTGCTTTACACATTGTAGATATTCAGTGTACTTTGATTTATTTTATGAATAAATGAATGAGTGAACCAGACTCTTCTTCCTGGTCTCCTTTCATGGTTCTTCTGTCCCTTTTTGACTTTAAATATGTACATAAGAATTTACCAGCTTCCAGTAGGGTCTCAAAAAAGGAAAAAACAAAAAAAAAAACCCTCTGTGTACCTGTCACTGCGTTAAAAGTGTACTATTTATCACTTTTGTCTCACAACAACTTGATATAGTGATTATTCTTTACATTTTTTTGTCTTTTATAGGTGAAGAAAACGAGACTTAGAATTCCTAAATGACTTGTGAGGGTCACATGACTAGCTAGTATACAGTTGGACCATCAGTTACACTGAGATTGTTCCGGAACACCCAGATACGTTGACATGCTAAAGCAGGCGTGGCAGCACATGCCTATAGTCCCATTTACTCAGGAGGCGGAGGCAGGAGATTCATTTGAGCCCAGGGGGTCAGAGGCAGCTATGGGCAGCATAGTGAGACCTAGGCTCTTAAAAAAGAAAAAAAAAATTAATATTCTATTCCATCTTCCAACTGTTGGCATTGGATTATCCCACCGTTATACTGAATTCATTTAAAATAGACCTCATGAATATTACCACAAATTATACTCCCTGATTTAGTCAGTGACATGCACATTATCCTAATCACTTAGACCTGAAACCATCTAACCCTTTCTCTTTTCCATGCCCTTATCCTAACTATGGTATCCGCTGATACAGTGTAATTCCCAAAGGATATACAGATACATGACTAATCCTTCCCTGAGCCTACTACAGGTAGAAGAGCCCACAGAAGTGTTTTTGTTACTTCTTTTAATTAATAACTTCCTTATTTTCTCCTGTCATTTTAGAAACAGATTGTGACAAAACTAATGAGAACTACTGAAAATTGTATACTTATTTGAAACTATTTCCTTACATTTTCCTACACTGAATATGTAACAAATACTGGTACCTTACCAATTCTTCCTGCAAATAGGAATAAGAGTATTTTTTTTTTCCCCTGAGTTTCTTGTCGGGAGGCTTCCCAGTGATGTTTCCTTAGGCTGTGTTGGGCAGAACTGGGTCACCTTCCCATCCCTAGATCCCATCACTGGAAATGGCAATTAAAAGGTTACCATAACTAGCTCAGACCCATTAAGCCTCATGCTGTATGGTGGACAGAAAAGTACTCTATCAGCATAATAAAGAGAGGAATTGTCAGTTAGGCAAGCAGCTGACAGGCAGGGTCTGCCAGAGCATTCTTTCCCCAGTTTGGATTTGTCCAGCTCAAAGCATCTGCACCTTCACAGGCCATCTTTCTAAAAATAAATATTGTGATTGCCTTCTTCAAGAAGGGACTACAACATATAGAATATTTGTTATAAGAGATAGGTTAAAAAGAGTTAGATACTATTCCCTCCTCTTTTTTAAAAAAGAACATACCATTTATAGGGGCATCAAAAGATATAGAAATATAAACTATCATTTATTGACAATAGTAGTTCATCAATAAAAAATTTAGTAACTGATTTTAGGATATGATAGTCTTACTTGAAATATTTCATATAATCCTTACAACAACCTCTAAGGGATAGGAGTTTATATTATATCTGAGGCTAGGAGAGATTAAATTACTTGACTAGAAACACAATTCAAACACAAGTAATCTTGCATCTGAGTTAATGTTTTTAACTAGCACGCTAGACTGCCTTCAGTAATGGGCAAGGGAGATGAGTTTATGCCAGAATCTTCTAGACTGCACTATCATTCATCCTGAGACCTGCGGCTCTTGACCTAATTTTCACTCTTGCCAGCATCTTTGCTCTCCCTCCTGCCTCCTCCAACAAAGTGTCCCTGTGATCGGTAAGGTGAGAATACTGCAGGTCACCATGATTTCCTTCCTTGATCTCCCCTGAAAGTCCTGCTTTGTTTTATCTTCCCTACTTAAGAGTGAATAGGCTATACAGTGACCAAAACAACAACAAAAACACAAGAAAACCTACTAAAACAATATCAGGAAGCATATGAATACTCTGAAAGAGACATTGTCAGTTTAAATTTTGTTCATAAGTAATGTAATTCTTTTAAAGTTAAAAGGGAATAGTCTGAGAAAAAAATATGATTACGGCAGACCATCTTTGGCCTTTCATACTTTGGATGCACTCATTTTTGTCTTGCTTGGAATTTTGAATATTCTGCCCACTACTTCTGGTTTGTTTTATTTTTACTGCTGGTTTTATTAACTGCAATTTAAGTGAGAAAAAAGTTATCCTGTTGAATCCCCATTCATGAATTCTGGCTTTAGGGCTCAATCTAGCTACAGAGGACAGGATCACTTCTGGTGAGAAAGGTCCTTAATATTTCAGTAAACACTTTTTCATAGTATTATTTTGGTTGTTTTTTTTATTATTTTAAAGAGAAAAGAACAAAAACAAAACATCAAAAAACTATAAAAATGATACAGAATCTCAAAACACATATCACTTAAGCAAACTTTTATTATTGAATTCCCTCTCTACCAGGCACTCTGATGATGCTGTTTTCCATGTCTGTATTTTCTTATAGTCCATTAACAACTACCTTGCTCTAATATTTCCATCTCTTACTGAGCCATCTGTGATGGTGACTTTTGGAGCTACCTGTGGCATTAGACTGCCTAACATTATCAACACCAAGGAAAACCAGGCAGGTATATCCGGAGAAGGCAAAACATGTAAGATTAAAACATTAGTACTTGAAGGAGAACTGCATTTCACTATCTGGCTGTATGAGAGAGATGAAAGAGAGAGAGAAGGGAGACAGGAAGGGAAAGGAACGGGAGAGGAGAGGAGGGAAAAGAGAAGGGAAAGGAAAGGAGAAAAGAAAAAGAAAAGGAAAGAGAAATGAGCAGAGACCAAAGAAATAATTAGGCCACTGACACAAAATTGTTGAGAAGCAGAAAGAACAATAGAATTCAGGAAGAAGGGAGCACTTTACAAAATATCCTTCCTGACATGAAAGTCTTTCTCTGTCTTACCTCTCTGTCTATCTGCGTGTATGTGTGTGTGTGTGTGTGTGTGTGTGTGTGTGTGTGAGTGAGAGAGAGAGAGAGAGAGAGAGAGAGAGAGAAATTACTTAGAAAACTTACTCTGAGTTCATTTGTACTTAGTGTGGGTTTTAGGTTTGTAAGTTTTTTTCACTCTGCCAATCCTGTCCTCTTTGGTACTGAACTTCCAACCTCCCACACAAATACCATACAGTCTCTCAGAATCCTCTCTTTTATCGCTTGACATTCAGCTCACATTTACTTTCTCAGACTTTTGGAAGTTACCACTCAGACAGATGCACATTCAATGCCCTGACTGCCAAAGTGCTGAACAGAAAAGAGACTTCCTTTTACACCTTCTGTCTTTGGAGCCTTTGGTCCTGCTCCTCCAGCCTTTGCTAAATAGCAAACTAGGAGGTCCTTGTTCAGATGAACAGGAGTGCCTTTGCATTACTGAGCTTGCTGTCTCTAGTTCCAAAAAGATGCTTTACAATTTCCTTATCAACAAAGGGATCTCCTTGATTTCCTTTGATGATGCATCCCAGCTGACATTCTAGACCTAGCACAGAAGCAATTCATACCCTGGTGAAATCATCTCGCCCAATAATTCTGAATTATTTGTACATATTAGGCTTTAATTAGTTAATGGGCTGGATGAAGAAAAAAGTCCAAAAGACCCAAAGCCCCAATCTGAACTCGTTCAAGGAAACTTGACACCTCCAAGGGAAACTTGCAGGAATACATTGACATTGTACCTGGGGATTTCCAGCCCCAGCCCCAGTTGTCAGGCACAAAAATAAACATTTGAAGTTTTCTTTTAAAACCTCTAATAATTAAATACATCACAAGTAGAACTACAACTCACAAAATTGTGGGAAACCTTAAGTACCTGATATCTATTTTTTAAAAAAAAAAAAAACACCTTTTATATGTTTTTTTTGGTACCGGGAATTGGACTCAGGGCCTCATGTTTGCCAGGCAGGCGCTGTGCCACCGAGCCACATCCCTGGCCCTGCACCCTTTTTGATTTGCCATCATAGGCTATTATTTATTGATTTTTCAAAAGTGAGTAGTGAAGGGCTGGGGATTTAGCTCAGCGGCAAAAGCGCCTGCCTGGCAAGCGCAAGGTCATGAGTTCGGTTCCTGGTACGGGAGAAAAACCAAAAAAAAAAAAAAAGAAAAGTGAGTAGTGTATGCTGAACTCAGCATAGCTACAAAAGGCAAAAGGTTGTGTAAGTCTGTTAAGTATTTTGTTCTAATTGGGAGACGTTTATGAGAATGGAGAAATGACAGTGTTTAAAACAAGTGAGTATTCTTCAGAGGTTTTAGAGAATTTGAATGTTTTATATGAGGGATCCTATTTTTTGTTTAACTTTTTTGGTATAATTATCCTTTCAACTTAATATTATGTTTTATACTACTGTCTGTTGTCATCTCCCAGTGGGGATGCTTTCTGAAATACGTATCTGTCTCTGCATGAACATCGTGGACTGTGCTTACACTAACCTAGATGGTATAACCTCATACACACCTAGGCTATTCGGGATATTCTGTTGCTCCGAGACTACAAACCTACGGGACACGTCACTGTGCTACATATAGCAGACAGTTGAAACACACCGATAAAATACTTGCATATATCAGCATCACCGCAAACATGAGTAATACATTCCACTATGACATGAAGCTGGCTGCAGCATTACTACACAATAGGAATTTTTCAGCACCACTAAGTCTTACAGGACCAATGTCATATACACACTCCATTGTTGGCTAAAATGTCACTATGTAATGCAGGGCTATGTGTGCATTTGTTTTGTTTTTTTTTCTTCAGACAGGGTCTCCCTGTGTAGTCCATGCTGGCCTTGAACACACTATGTAGCTCACACTGGCCTTGAACTCACCGTGATCCTCCTGCTTCAGCCTCCTAACTGCTGGGATTCTAGTCCTACGCCACCAAACTCACACATTTACACATAAAGTAAACTCGTACCACCTTCACTGCTATCTTTGGTTCAAGCCACTGTCACATCTCACCTGTATTATCCTAGCAGCATGTAGTTGTACTTCATTCAGTTTACTGTAAACAGAGAGGGATCCTTTAAAATGTAAATTGGATTTCCACACATCTCTCCTCAAAACCCTCCTTGGCTTCCTGTCTCTGAGTAAGAATTGGAATCCTTACACCAGGATTGTGTAAAACCGGTGTGTGACTTCCTGTGCCATTTCTCACTCTGTTCTTGTCTCCCCTGATTCACCCCTACTTCATTCTGCTCGGCTACCCACTCTCCCTCCTACCCCTGCCTTTGGGCCTTAGCGCTGGCTGCTCTCTGCTAGAAAACTTTCCCCCAGGTACGAGTATCTCCTGAAGCTGTGAAGGGTTAGATTTCACCTTTTCAGTGAGAAGTGTCCCACTAGCCCTGTTTAAAGTGCAGTCTGCCCCCACGTGTAGTAATCCTCATCCCATCCTGTGCTGCATCTATTTCTCTTTTTCCAAAGCACTCACCACACTTTTAATATACTAGTATACTTTATATTTATTATCTGTTTCTCTCCACTGAAATTTTAAGAGCCATAACAGTAGAGAGTTTGATTGTCTCTCCAAGTGCTTAGAACTGCACACAGTAGGTATGAAATAAACATCTGATAAGTGAGTTGTGGATAATTTGAAGCTGCAATTCAAATCATCGTGTCTAAATTCATACTGTTTCATTTTTATTTTTAGTAGTACATAATGATTCCATTCATCTTGGAGAGTTGATAGCTAGCTGTACATAACACATCTTAATTATTTTTACTTCCCCTCCTTCCCCTTATATTTTTAAAAATTATATGACATGCTGTAAGAGTAGAAGGAAAAAATCACATATGTATGAAGGAAAAGATGAAAGAGCCTGTTTTTCCATTGAGGGAACAATTGTGTTCACGGTAAACTATTAATATAATTCCAGGTAAAGATGAGATGTGTTATAATGAATATACAAATGAAGTTCCCTGGAAACTGAATTCTGATTGTCACAAATAGGGAAAGAGGTGAGATTTAGCTGGGTCTTACAGGAACAGTTGGATTTTGACTATTTTGTTGTTGTTTTATTTGTGGGGGGGATTTTTTTCTTTTAATCAGGGTCCCACTAGGTAGCTCAGGCTGGCCTCGAACTTCTGGTTGTCCTCCTGCTTCAGCCTCCCATATGTGAGGATCACAGGTACCAGCAGGCCTAGCTAAGGATTTTGACTTTTAAAGAAATGAAAAAACACTCTGTGCTAAGTAAAAGATGCAAATAGAACTGAGAGACCATGGAGGTATCCAGCATAATCAAAGAATAAGTAGGAACCTGATCAACTGGAATTCAAACCATATCTTTGTAGCCTTGAATATTTTATTATGGAACTTGGGTATCTCTATCAAAGACTTTTATTTTTTTGTTTGTTTTTTGTTTTCTTTGTGTGTGTGTGTGTGTGTGTGTGTGTGTGTGTGTGTTTGTCTTTTTGAGACAGGGTCTTGCTATGAAGAGCAGGCTGGCCTTGAGCTCACTTTGTAGCCCAGGCTGGTCTCAAACTCACAATGATCCTCCTGCCTCAGCCTCCCAAGTGCTGGGATTACAGGCATGCGCCATCATACCCAGCCAAAGACTTTTAAATAGTTGAGTGATACTACTAGAGCCCTCTGTATTAGAAAAACAACATCTGGGGTATGTGTGAGAGGTGAGAAGCTAGAAGATTTAGGATGTGATTAAATTTATTATAGTATCATTATTTACATATATCGCTCATCTCCCTTCTACGTTATAAACACCTTCAGGATAAAATTTTACTAGGCATTTGTCTTAGTTACTTTCTCATCACTGAGGTACAATACCCAACATGCACAATTTAAAGGAGGAAAGGTATATTTTGGCTCACAGTTGATAGAGGTTTCAGTTCATAATCCACTGGCTCCAAGGCAGTAAGGCATGGCAGAGGAGAAACAGCTCATGGCATGGTGGTGGGAAGCAGAGAGAGATCAAGGGAGGAGGGAAGGAGAGAGACTTTTCTGGGCCACACCCCCAGTGACCCACCTCCTCCAGCCAGGCTTCACCTCCCAAATCACATCTAGCTGTAAACTCATTGGTGTTCTAATCCACTATTGAACATCATGCCTCTATGATCCAGTCACCCTCCAAAAGGCCCACCTATGAGTACATAAGGCTTTGGGGAGACATACAAATACAAACCATAACAGCATTGGTAGAATTCTTCTAGATTTTAATTGTTTTCTGTTCCTTTTATATTTTGTCTAACCCTCTGAGTTAATCTAAGCCATCAGAGATGTCCCAATCAGTTGTTAACAGGACCGTTTACGTTTTTTTTCCAGATTTTGTTTTGTTTTGTTTTTCATCTTTTTAAGACAGGGTCTCGCTATGCAGTTCAGGCTAGTGTTGAGCTCTCTTTGTAGTCCATGCTGGCCTCGAACTCACAATGATCGTCCTGCCTCAGCCTCCCGAGTGCTGGGATCACAGGCATGTGCCACCATGTCCAGCTTTTTTTCCAATTTTGAAGTTTCCTGATGCTTTTTTTCTTTCCATTTACTTTTTAAAAACAATTTAATTTTGACTTTTCTGCGCTGACTTGAATGTTAGCCAGAACACATACGGTTTCACATACTTTCGAATAAGGCAGTTCCTCTGGTCCCTGTGGGAGACACTTGCTGAAGTGGTGTAAGGTGACTTACAAAGGAGTAAACTGTTCTGACACACATCCTGTCTTCACATATGGATGCTTGCACTGTCTGCCAGAGGCAAAGGAAAATTAAAAGTGACTAAGAGTGCTGAATTGTCCTTTCAACATTAGAAATTAGGCAAGAGTTTCAAATGCTAACTTGAAAGTTTTAAATGCTAATTTTCTAGTATATAAAAGCACACCAACTTTTCACCAAGCAGAAATTCTTGCTGATTTCATTAGAATTTTTCTTTTTCCTCCTGAGACAGGGTCTTACTATGTGGCCCAGGCTGATCTTAAACTCCCACATTCAAGCAATCCTCAGCTTCCAGGTGGCTGGGACAACAAATGTGGGCCACTGTGTCTGGCTACATTTCCTTTTTTAAAGAATAAAATGAAAAGAATGTGGGGCTAGGGATTTAGCTCAGTGGCACAGCGCCTGCCTGGCAAGCACAAGGTCGTGAGTTCGATTCCTGGTACCGGAAAAAGAAAAAAAGAAAAGAATGTTCTGATGGAAAGGCTTTGCTTTCTGGTTTGGTTTTTGGTAAAACAAATCAAAATATTTAAGCAGTTAGTATTTAGGCACCTTGGAGGCTAGATGAAATCCTTTATAATGGAAGCAGTCATTAATTTCTACAATCTTTCATAAAATGATTTAACTGAAAACTCTACAACGGTGGTTAAAAGACTGGCCTTGAGGTTAGGCAGCCTAGATTTGAATCCTAGCTTACCGCACACTATCTCTGTGAAGCTGTGTCTCAGATTTTTATCTGTAAAATGACAGCAATGATGGTAACTGTTTCATAGTTTGCATTAAGGATTAAGTGAGGTAATGTGCAATGCAGAGGAAGCACTGAATGAATATGTGGTGGTGCTGATATTGATTACAGTAAAGTAGGCTCTAATGCGAAAGTTATCTTTCAACTTCTGCCCTCAGTGCCTGCGATAGTTTAAGATGAAATGCCTGTGGATTCTCTCTTTACTGTTCATTCCAAGATTAGCTCATTTACCAAATCAAACAACAATGAATGAAGGTTCGAAAAACTCCTCCTGAAAGGCTGAAAGAAATCCTACAAATCAGTATAACTGACATTTTGGACTTGCCAAATGAAGGCACACCTCATTAATAGACTCTAAACTGCTTAATCCAAAAATACTATGTATTATCTTTTCACAGAGAAAAAATACTATACAGGAGGATTAAATTTTTATTTAATTTGTAATGTACATTTTATTTTACTTTTGTAGAATTAACACATCTAAATTCTGACTCCAGAGGGGTTTATAAATGATTAAAGGAGATAATCTCAAGTGCCAGTACTTGTAAGACATACATTAAAATAGATAATGTGTTAGTCAGCTTTCCATCACCATGGCAAAGCACCTGAAAACAATTCAAAGGGAAATTTATTTTGGCTCATGGTTTCAGAGGTTGCAGTCCATGGTCACTGGGTTCTGCGGCCCTCAGCTCCTGGTAAGGCAAAACATCATGACAGAAGAGTATGCAGGAGGAAGATGCTCACCTCCTGGAAACCAGTAAGCGGAGCAAGAGAGAGGAGGAGGCCTTCAAAGGCACACCTCCAGGAACCCACTTCTTCAAGGAGGCTCTGCCTCCTAATAGCCCATTCAGCTAATGAACATATCAGTGGATTAATCTACTTGATGAAATGAGAACCCCATGATCCAGTCACTTCCCAAAGGCCCATCAGCCAGCAGTTGTCCTCTCAACACAATGAACCTGTGTTGAAGGGGACATTTTGTTGCCTAACTCTAGAAGATAGGCTACTGAACAGTAAGTTGAAGGTGCTGATAATTCTGAAATTATCATCATTTGGGATTAGATAGTTTGATAAAATTTCTAAAATAAAGATCAAGCTTTTTTAAGTAAAACAACCTGTGGAAACAGTGACTCAAAAAACACATGGAACAATAATGGTTATGTGCTTTACAATGATATTTACCATAGTAGACCTTAAAATAGTAAACACTCTAATACATTTGCTCTATAGGTTAGTAGAGTTCAATAACATTGGTTTTGTTTGTTTGTTTTCTGAGACAATGTCTTGCTATGTAGTTCAGGCTGGCATTCAGCTCCTTATGGAGCCCAAGCTGGCCTCAAGCTCATAGTGATCCACCTGTCTAATCCTTCCAAGTGCTGGGATATAGGCATGCGCCTCTACACCCCATTTTCAGTAGCACATTTTTGGCCACATGAAACGTGTCACCCAGTCTGTTAGGTAGTGATGATATAAGAATGACCCCCAGCTTC
Organism: Chinchilla lanigera; assembly: GCF_000276665.1. Classification (NCBI taxonomy): domain Eukaryota; kingdom Metazoa; phylum Chordata; class Mammalia; order Rodentia; family Chinchillidae; genus Chinchilla; species Chinchilla lanigera. Next base: position 13,092,408 of record NW_004955455.1, read on the forward strand.
TACCATTTTATGATCCTGATGAGGTACTTACCTAAAACAACATAAATGTTGTATGGAAAATACTTTATATAAAAGAAGTATTTGTAGCACTCTTTTGCAGGAACAGAAAGGAAAGAAGAATATACAGTATCTTAGGGAATAGTCAAGAAAATATCCACATAAGGGTAGAAAGGGTTCTTGAATAGATTCTAGTGAGCTAGGAAGAAGGAGTCTTTCCATCCTTTCTTGCCAACAGGGTCTTCTCAATAAGAGCTCGCTGGGGCATTATGAGACTCCAGCACTCTCAAGGACAAAATTCTAAAGTAAACAAAGAGCAGATCACAGAGGATTTCACATGCCATCTACAAGGAGCTTTGAACATGATGGAGATTATCAAGGTTTAAGCTGGAAAGTAGCATGGTCAGGTTTTACTTTCAGGCTGACAGTGTGGGCAGAGGTACATTCATAAATGACTTTAAAGAGTATTTAAAATCTGATGGTATATGTGGGCTGATAGCTTTCACTGAATTTCTACAGTTCAGGCATATCACTCAAAGATAAAGAAATTTCTATGTAGCTGAAGAGGATAGTAGTTGTAATCACATCTTGAGCTTGTGCATTTTAGATTCTTTTTTTTTTTTGGTTTTTCTCTGGTACCGGGAACTGAACTCACGACCTTGCGCTTGCCAGGCAGGCGCTTTTGCCACTGAGCTAAATCCCCAGCCCCGCATTTTAGATTCTTATTTAGAGGCAGTATTACTGAAAGGTCAAATAAATTTAAAGTTGTTGGAAACACATTTTAAGTCAAGATTTTACATTTATTCAAGTATACGTTCTCTATGTACATGTTTTCTTATTTATGGTTTTTCCCAGGTAGGCAGAAATTAAGTATAATTATAAACTTTGCCCTCAATTTTGAGGAATAGTATTTTTACCCAGTTCTTTGAATTATTAAGATATACTTGGAGAGAAAAAGAATTATTTCAAAAGTCAGTTTTTCTAACTACGTGAAGGTTACATGTTTGACCACTAAATTAGTGGCTATTTGAAAATTGTCCAGATGGTTCTCCTGCCTGCTTCGTCTCCTCTGCTGCTATTACAAAATACCGTAGACTGCATGGCTTACAATGGAAATGTACTTAGTTACAGTTCTGGAGGCTACAAGCTTGAGATCAAAGTACCTATAGATTTGGTTTCTAGGGGGAGCTTTCTTCCTGGATTGTAGATTGCCTTCTTATCATATGCTTACCTGGCCCTTCCTTGGAATCTTCCTTCCCCTTTACCTAAGGCCATCAACCCTGTGAGACCTTAGCATCTCATTTACAGCCTTACCTCCTGAAGGCTTTATTTCCAAATATACTCTCATCAAGTTTTAGTGTTTCAACACAGGAAGCGGGGGTTAGAGTAGGTGGAGAACAAAATTCAGTCCATAGCAGAGGCCAGGTCGACCCTTCCCATGGAAACAAATATAAATTTAAGTATGTACAATTTGATTCTGAAGTTCTTGAGTCTCTAAAACTGACTACGCTTAAGGAAAATTTTTCAAGGAAACAAAAGAGAAACAGTCCCGAACAAACAAAAGAACTTGCTAATAGCTGTGACATTTTAGAAAAATTGCATGCTAGATAATCCTTCATTAGCTATAAGGTTTATTTTCAAAGCTTTTATTTTCTGTGTTCTATTATCTTCAGTGCCTGGCACTATAATCCTATAGCAGAGCGTCAAAAGTTACAGATACAGAGCTTTCACAGAGCTTTCCTGTGTTTGGTCAGCAGCAGGTAAAATTTGCAGAGGCTAAAGATGTTTATGTCTTGAGTTTTTCTTTTATTTGTCTTTGGAACAATTAAAGTGAAGATTGCCGGGAAGTTTAGTTGTAAGTTGAACCAACGGCATTTTTGTGTGCGTGAATCTGAATAAAAGATTTTTAAACTGAGTAACACATCAAAATCTTAGAATTGAAAGGGAACTCAGAAATTGTCTCAGCCAGACCCAAGACCAAGAAGCTGAGGACTAGAAGAAAAATTAAATAACTTGATCTGTGTCATAGAGACATTCAAGGACCACTGAGGGACCAGGATCTAAGACTCGTATCTTCCACAGTTCTCCCAGCTGTTCCTTCATGCTGCCCAACTGGAAGTGTTCGTTGATGAGGATTCAACCAAGGCTATTGTGCTATAAGTACCAACTCGTTAGTCTCAAACTACTTAGAAATAGCAACTTCCATTCCAAATCTGAAACTCTGATTATAAAGAGAATTGAGAAGTTGTAAGAATCATTTAGCAATTAAAAGATTGCTTTGTTCCTTTTACTACTCTACTACACATAATTTCTTTTTAAAAAATACATTTCTGAAAACAAAAAGATGAGATATTTTTAAATGACAAGCAAATACCAAAATTATATTTTAAAAATATAAGAACCTAAACTTTACTCTTTAGACTATTCATCTCTATTTGTTGGGCTTAGGGAAGTCATTTTAATGCTTGGATTATATATTAGATGGATCAATGCCTAGCTATAGAAATATAATGCTGTACTTAATATTAATCTAGCACTCACTAGGAATTCAACTTTGGAATTTTCTCCCAAGGGTTTGTCCTTACTAACTCTTCTCTATAGTCTTCGCCCAAGAGTCATAGGTCCATTTTGAGCCTCACGCATGCTAGGCAGGTTCACTGCCACTATCTCCAGCCCTCCAACTTAATTTTTAAAAATAATTATAATTTAGTTTTTATTGTTGTTTTTGCAAGAGTGGCATACACTCAATGGAATATGTAAATAATACATACAGATAAGAAAACAGGAAATACCCATTTTCCTAACAACCAAAGATAATCACAGTTAACAGCTGGTTCTATAAATTTGCCATTCTTTTCTCTACTGTGAGTATATTTTTAAATAAAATGTTTCCAGTCCAGTTGGCTCTCGCCTTCCACCCGTAAATTGACCCCACAGCTTTCTGTATACTGTATTCACAAATTCCGTAAATCACTACCCCAAAGGACTCATGAATACACCCACCCCCAGACTATAACCTGCCTCTCTCTTGAGGACACACACTCTGTTTACTGAGTGTACCTTAATTCTGCCTAATAAGACCTTTCCATTGCCTCTCAAAAAAAGTTTCCAGGCCAACCTGTATATCATTATTCTTAAAGCTTGATTCTCATTTAAAATGTTTTTATCATCTATAGAAGAAACTCCTAATATCCTTTGTGTGGTATTGAAGCTCCTTGACCATCCAGACCCTGTAGATTCTTCAAGCTTTCTTTCCAGTTAATCCTTTCCCAAATCTGCAGAAAAACCATTCAGATAAGCGCCACTTACTGTCATCTTTAACTTCCAATCCTTCATACATATTTTCTTTAAAAATTCTCACCTATTTACAGAGCAGTCCAGATGCCATCTCTTCCATAAAATCACCCATCATCTATGGCTAGACATGGGAAATGTGACTTTGGTCAATCAGATGCTTCTGCCTAGGACTTTGAATCTTGGGAGCTCAGGGCACAGCACAGATGATTTGTAGCCCTGTAAAAATGTTAAAAAGAGTCTAATAGAGCTACCATCGTTTCTTACCTAGACTTCTACAGTGGCTTCTTTGAGATCTCCTTGAGTGTTTTGGTGTGTTTTATTTTTAACTGATACATAAAAATATTTTTAAATATATGTACTTATGGGCAGTCCTGTGATGTTTTGATACATAAAGCATTATATAAAGCTTAAATCAAGATAAACATATCTCTCTCCTCAAACATTTATCATATGTCTGATAAAATTTTTCAAAATCTTTTCTTTTTAATTAAATATATCATTGTTATATAGTGTGTGCAATCTAGAACTAGAACTTTTTACTCCTATCGCACCGTAACTTAGTATCCACGAGTCAACCTTTTCCCATCGCTTCGAAGCTCTCCTTTACTCTCCCCATCCTCTGATAAGCACCATCCTGTTCTCAACTGCTATCACATCAGCATTTTTAGGTTGCACAGTGAATGAGAGCATGTCCTAACTTGTCTTTCTGGCCTGACTTATTTCACTTAACATCGCTATCTGTACTTCTTTCTTGCAATGACATTGTTAAAAATGACATGATTTCATCCTTTTTATAGCTGAATAATATTCTGTTATGTATGTGTATTACATTGTCTTGAATTGTGTAGTTTCCATTTCTTAGTTATTATAAATAGTGCTGCAATAAATATAAGGCATGCAGATATGCTTCGACATACTGATTTTATCTCTTTTTGTATATAGCCAGAAGCAGAAATGCTAGATCATATGGAAGATCAATTTTAACTTTTGTAGGAACCTCCATAGTGCTTTCCATAGTGGCCATGCTAAATTACATCCCCACCAACAGTGTGCAACCGCTCCCTTTTTAGCATTACTGCATCCTTGTCTGTCCTTGGTATCTTTTGTCTTTTTGATAATAGCCATTCTTTACTGAAATGAGGTAATATCATTGTGATGTGGAGTATTTTTTTCATGTACCTGTTAGCCATTTATGTGTTGTCTTAGTTACTTTCCTTCTTGCTGAAACAAAATACCTGACACCCAAAGTTAAACGAGTAAAGGTTTATTTCACCTCACAGTTTGTAGAACTTTCAGTCCTTGGTCGGCTGGTTCCAAGGCAGCACAGCATGGCGGAGGAGAAACAGTTCATGGTATGGCAGGCAGAAGGCAGCAAAAGAGCAGCATTAACAGCAGAAATCTTGCTTTTCCCTTCTATCCTATCTAGGCTACAAGCCTTTTGGGTAGTGCCAGCCTGCACCCAGGTGGACCTTCCCATTATCTACACCCAGAACTATGGGAATTCCAATTAATGGACTAATTTAGTACCATACAGCCTTAACCCGAGTATCGCATGCCCTGCATCCAACCAGCTCTGAAAAACCCCACCTATGAGTGTGTGAGGCTTTAGGGGGACATCTATATACAAGTCAGATGTCTTCCTTTAAGAAATATTTATTTGGGTCTGTTACCCATTTTTTAATAAATTTTTTTTTTTGCTATTGAGCTTTCTGTGTTCCTTATGTATTATGGATATTGACCCCTTGTCAGATATACCATTTGGAAGTATTTTCTTCTTTTTTGTACTGCTGTGTCTCTGTCTCTCTCTCTTTATCTATCTCTGTGTCTTTATCTCTGTCTCTCTCTTCTCGGGATTGAACTCAGGGCTTTGCTCATGATAGACAACCCCTTTACCACTGAGCTATATCCTCAGCTCTGTAGATTGTCTCCTCATTCTGTTAGCTGTTTCATTTGTTAATGCAGCTTTATAGTTTGACCTAATCCCATTTGCCTATATTTAATAGCTTTTATTCTTGTGCTTGGGTGTCTTCTCTAAAAAATCCTTACCCATTCCAATGTCCTGAAGCATTTTTCCTGTTTTCTTTCTCCTTTAAGGCTTTACAATCAAGTCTTCAATTCATCCTCAAGTGATGCTTTTGACTGGTGAGAGACAGGGGTTGGTTTCATTCTTCTGCACGTGGCTGTAGGTCTCCCTCTTTTCAGCTTTGCTTCTATGCAATCTGTTTTCCACAGAGTAGTCAGAGTGATCCTTTTAAATGCATGTCACTTCCCTCCCACATTTTTCAGTGGCTTCCCATTTCACTTATAATAACATCCAAGGTATCTCTATATATTTATGGAGTATAAAATGGTATTATGATATATGTATTTAGTTTGTAATAATTGAATCAAACAAATTAACATATCCATTACTTTAGATACCTGTCATTTATTCCTCTTGTCTAACCGAAACTTTGTACACTTTAGGCAGTATCTTCTCTCACTATTCTGTTCTGGGATAAATGTATAATTGACCTCAAGTTTCTGGCCTCATATCAAAGTAGCAGGCAGAGCAAAGATACTAAATGTTAAATGAGCCAAAGGGGGCTTTCCTTTCCTGTCTCTCATCCTAAACTTTTTTTTACAGCATGAAGAAAATAATACTTTGTAGCAAGCCAAAACGATTGATAGTTTTACTTTTCAGCATATACAGATAAAGTTTTAAAGAATGACTAGAAAAATCTTCATGTAATTTCATGTCAGTTGACCCATAAATAGTGTAAAGGTTATCCTTATGATAATCAATAAACTCGACCACTTCTACATTTATCTACTAGAACTTAAATGACCATAAGATCCCTTTTCAGCTCTCAAATGCCAGGATATATGAGCACAGTAGGCTAAATGGTCATGGTGGCATAAAAAGCAACTGTCATCTAGTTTCATTTTCAAAGTGAGACTACCAGAACAGCAGGTTAATAATAGTTAAATATTGGTGGCAGACAGGGGCAGCAGCTAACAAAGAAAGTTTTCTGCTACTTTCTTTAAAGGTAATTCTTTTCAAGTCTGAAGGGGAGGTTGTATATTTGGGAAAGGTTGGAAGGGGGTTAACACTGGGTAGTCCTTACTATATGACTTTGAAAGTGTCCTATCACTTTGGTGTACTTCACTTTTCACTGCTGTAAAATGAAGCTTTTATCCCTACTTCAGGCTGCTTTATTGGGAAGTATAAGTTTTAGGGCCCCTAAACTTGTACCAGCCCCTTCAAAGGTCCTGTACCAGTGATGGTGAACTTTTGGAGCTTTCAGGGGTAACAAGCACCTGGCTGTGACACATGTGCCATAGGTTCACTGCCACTGCCCCATACCCTCTTGTTTTGTTTGCTGTACAGAGGTTAAACTCAGGCCTTTGTGTATACTAAGTAAGTTTTGTACTGCTGAGCTACACTGCCAGCCCTCTATACTTCTTTTTATGTAAGAATTTTATATTCTTTTTCCTAAGGAGGTCCCAAATTTGTTTGCTTTCCAGTCCTCATAAGAACTGAATGCACCACTATATGTGTAAGTGGTATAAGATCCTTGGGAGAAATAATGGCACAGAGATCCAATCTGACATTAAATTAAAATTTTCTTGATTACACTCCAAAACAGCAATTTCTGGTGTTTTGAAGCCTGACTTGGGCAGTGTAATTCAGGGGAGAATCTTCCAGACTAGAACATCAGAAGTCCTAGGTTTTAATTTTAAATAACACTGCTATACAGATGTGATATAATACTAAACTTTTCTACAATTTAATGTAAACATACAAAAAAGGGAAAAAATTGAAATAACCATCTATAAAATTCTTGCCAGTTTGAAACATTATAATTCTTACTTCCCCTGTTAATCCTGAAGTGTTCCAGTTAGTTGGCTTCTGGTTTGCTATTCAGGAGGTGCAATTGAAACATTGAAACGGAACTAAAATTCTCTGTGAATCATCTTTTTCAAAAGTTTCTGGAAAGAGGGAAATTCTACCAAGTATTCTTTCTTAAGTTATAATGTTTGTAAAAAAATAGTTTACTTCATTACTGTTGTTGGAAGTTTTCCACTTCTGAGAATAAAGAATAAAGAACATTATTCCAGTTGCATGTCTCTGACGAAATCTACTTTAAGCTAGCTGGATTGTTTAGTTGGCCCAAGGGCCCAAGACCTGAAAGACTACATTCTTGGCACAGTTGTAAGTTATCACTATTAATGTAATACTTGAGATTGCAAGAGGTCAAGGAGAGGGGAAAAAATGGTTTTGTGCATATCATTTCAGTTCTTAAAATGTTATCCTCTTGGAAGGAAAAATATCCTTGTTTGGTGCAGGGAGGAGGATGAATTTGAATTATCATTTTCATTTCTAAGAGTGAAATGGAAAAGCGAAGAGGTTTCAGCAGATTTTTATGAAGTATGTGCACCATAAAGAATACCATGGGGCCCAGCAATTCCACTCATAGGAGTATACTCAAGAGAAATGAAAACATATGTCCACACAAAATCTTGTGCTCAGATAATTATAGCAGCAGTAATCATAACAGTCAAAGAAAGAAAGAGTTCACATGCCTGTGAACGGATGAGTGGTTAAGCATGGTGTGTTCATATAGTGAAACATTATTCACCAGTAACCAGAAGTGAAATAGTGATTCATGCTGTACACAAGATGAACTTTGAAAACGTGGTAGGTGAAAGAAGCCAGTCATCAAAGACCACGTATTCTGTTCTGATGAAGTACCCAGAACAGGAAATCTATAGAGACAGTAAGCAGATTATTGTTTGCTTAGGAATGGAAGGAGTAGATGGGTGATGGCTAAATGATACAGTTTCTTCTTGTGGTGCTGACAGTGTTCTAAAAATAACTGTGGTGATGGTTGCACCTCTCTGTGATATACTAAAAACCATTGAGCTGTTCACTTTAAATGAGTAGATTGTGTATGTAAATTACATCTCAATAAAGCAGTTTTTTTAAAAGATGACTAAAGATACACAGATCAATAAGCATGGACTTAGATATGTACCCTCCTCTGAAGAAGCACTTCACATCCATTGAAGACTAATACCTGTGTTTTAAAACTGAAGCCAACAGAGAAGATGATAGATTTTGTAGAAAAAGTAACATTTGCTAGACTGTAAGAGTGTTTGGGATTTGGATGTTGAAAGCAGAGGAAACAATACAAGCAAAGATAGAGTATGAAATGAGATGCGAAGTCTGTATGCACATGTAAAGGGATAGTAATTCTATTCTTTTTTTTTTTTTTGATTGAGTTTTAGAATGTAGGGTAAAGTAGTTGCTTGAAGCCAGCTTTGAGTGTTAGTTAGGTAAAGTTATGTATACTACAGGGGGAGGGAAACTTTGAAAGATTTCGAGGTGAGATGTGATATTATCTAAACTTTGCTTTAGAAAGATTATTATGGTAATAGTGTTTTTAAAATGAGCTCTAGAAAAGATGGAATAGAGACTGAAAGAGCTGAAGCAGAGGAGAGAGAAAAATGAATGTCACAGAAATGGAAAGTGAAAAACTCATACGAAGAAATATTGGAAGCAGAATTGGAGAGAAATTAGATATGAGGGACAGGGAGAGGGACGAGCAGAAGATATGAGGAGTGTGTGAGCCCTTTAGGGGAGAGGTCAAGTAGACATTTTAAAATATAGCACTGGGGCTCAGAATAGAGGTCAGAGCTCAGAATATAGGTCCACCATTACATGGACAGGAATTAAATCAGCAGCTTGCAATCAGAGGACTTAGCACATTTGAGAGGAACACTTTCATCAAGGGGTTAGAGCAGAAATAATTGGAAAAACAGGAGAAGACAGCTTCATGGGATGAGAGACATTTATGAAGAAAGGAAGAGGATAGTGACATGGTAGGAAGGAGACATCCTCCAAGCTTAGTGGGTGATGAACTTCAGGAGTGCAGTTTGCAGTGGGAAGGGGGCTGATTCCCAGAAGTCCTAGGGAATTCCTTTTAGAGCATTTGTAGAGGTACGCAGCCAAAGAAGCAGAGAGCATACCTTTTAAGAAAATGATATAAAAGTGAATAAGCATTTGGAGAGAAGAAACAGTAAGCACACGTGATATAAAAGTGAATAAGATTTGGAGAGAAGAAACAGTAAGCATAGCTGTTACTCAGCTATCACTATAATAAAATGGGTTTAAATGAGGAAACTACTTTCTAGGAGTCAACATCTCCTGCATTTAAAACTAATCAGGGCATGACGATGTTAATAAATGCCCTATTTCAGAATATTTGCTTAGAAATTAGTCGCTAGTGTTTCTATAATGTCATAGAGAATACTTTAGTTGATTGAAGCTACAATGACTAGAATAGGAAGGTAGACATTGGTGAATGCTTCGGTAAAATGTGATGCTAAATCCATGCAGAGTTTAGCTACTGGTTAATCTAAAGCATTCCACAGTGACGGAAAGAATTAGAGGGAATAACAAAAATAATGAAAAAGTACAGTTTATAATTACAGGCATGCAAGATGTGGGGTATCTTCATCAAGAAAAATGTGAAAATGAAAGTCAATAATTTTTTTCTAGTTTTATTTGCCTTCTCCAAACCTAGTCAAACAACTAAAAATTATTCCAATATACATAAATTTAAATGACTGTATTCTTTGACCCAATATCTCTACTTCTAGAAATCTGTCACAAAGAAAGTACCCAAAACATACATAAGTAATACACACAAAGGTCTTCCAAACACATAATGATACTATTCAAATTACAATAAAGGTTAAATATTGTCTTAGTTTCCAATTATAAATAAACGATTGTGAATGGATTGTGACTCTTTCAACAGCTAGACATCAGTCATTAAAATAATCTTTGTGAACAGTGGTGATAAAGCAACGTGCATATAATATAGAGTTAGATAAAAAGAGATAGATTATAACATTGTGTACAGATCTCAGCTACATAACAAAAGAAATAGGCATGAAGAAATATATATGTGAAAAAAGGATGACAGTTGTTAATGTAGCTATTCCTGGATAGGATTATAGATATTTTAATTGTCATATACAACTATATGTCATGTATTTCTATAGATAATTTGAAAATAAATATCCTCCCCAAAAACGTGGGAAATTGATTATAGTAAAGCTTAGGAAAGAGAAATTAGATGAATCAATGCAAACCATCATGCCTTTTAGAGAAGCAATTGAAAATATAAGCCTTACTGACAGAGCATCAGTAGCATTACTGCAATATCAAATTAGTCCTGTCTACTGGTAGTTTCTATTGAGTTACCTGGATGCTAACAAACTAGTGGAAGCCTCAATATAGATTCTGAAATCTAATGACACATTTGTTTCCTACTGTTGCTTATGAAAGAGTAGCCCGTGTCTTGGTTGTAAAAAATCTTATCTTTTATGTTTGCTATCTATAGGTGAAGATAAAATTTCAACTTCATAATATCACATTTGTAAATATTTAAAACTACTACATTAACAGTTATGACTTCATTTTTTTTCCAGAAGTGGGGGTCTTGCTGTGTTGCTCAGGCTGGACCTGAACTCCTGGGCTCAGGTGATCCCACCTCAGCCTCCCAAGTAGCTGAGACTACAGATGTGCACCACTGTGACCGTTCTTAGCTAATGTTTATTTAATTTTGCTCCTGTAATTATACATTTATCTTTTTTCTCCATAGGTGCTCCATAAGTACAAAGGACTGAAGTTATAAAAGGCAGAAAAAAAGATTCCTGCTAAAATGAATCTGACTGATACAGTATACTTTGTATCACACTTGAAAAGGTATTTTCCATTTATTAGTGACTTAGCTTTTTCCTAAAAATGGGAACAAATTGCATGTTCTTTCCATATTCAATTTTTATTATGTTTGCAAGAATTATAAAAGGAAGCTGAGCAAAGTGGCTCATGACTGTAACCCCAGCACTTGGGAGGCTGAAGCAGGAAGATCACTGTGAGTTTGAGACCAGCCTGAGCTACATAGTGAGTTCAAGACCATCCTGACCTACATGGCAATACCCTGTCTCAAAACAAAAACAAACAAGTAAAAACAGAATCATAAAAGGAAAAGTTAAAAATACAAATTAAATTGAGATTCTTTTATTAAAATGCTTATTTCAAATTATTTCCATTTTCATTATTTTCAATCATAGTTTACAACATGGAGAATTATTTGACTAAAAGAAGTGAATTTACTTAAAGTTTCTTGATTCCTATTATCAAATAATTTCCCAGAAAAATATGGCCATTTGTGTTGTACTGTTTTATTAGATTTTAAATAACATAAATGGTTTCTGTGTTACTCAGCTATCACTATAATAAAATACCTCAGATAATCAACTTATAAAGAAAAAAGGTTTCTTTTGGTTCACAGTTTTGGAGGCTTCAGCTTATGATTGCTTGGCTCTGTTGCTTTGGGCCTGTAGTGAGGCAGCACATCACGGCAGGAGCCTGTGGTAGAAACAAAATAAGGATGAGGAAGGGCGTTGGGTCTCACAATCCTCCTTAGTGACCTAAGGACCTCCTACTAGGCCCCACCTCTTAAAGGTTCCACCACCTCACAAAAGCACTACCCTAAGGACCAAGGTTTTTCTCTTATCTATTTCTTAAGATAGGGTCTCTCCAAGTCATTAAGTTGCCCTGGCCGGGCTCAAACTTGTGGTGCTCATGCCTCAACCTCCCAGAGAGTTGGGATCACAGGAGTGACCCACCATACTTGGTAGGACCAAGCCTTTACCACATGGGCCTTTGAGGGACATTCCACATGCAAACCATAACAGTTTCATATCTCTTTTCCTGTAATAACAAAAGTGATATAGTTTTCAAAAAATCAGAGATACAGTTAAGCAAACTGAAAGAAAAAAAAAATTACCCCCAATCCCAATATCTACTCCAGATAAAACACGAGCTGCAAACAAGTCCATATTCACAGGTTAAAGAAGCTACATTTCCTGTCTCCTCTCTCACAGCTTTTCTGTGGTCTACTTGCTTACATCTCTTGTGCTAAATTAAAACAAAAAAGAAACTACCTGTATCAATTCCCAAAAGGCATCGCTGGGCCAAAGGCCATATCCATTTTATACTTTCAGCACTCTATAAAAATTAGCATTTCCTTCTTTTTTTTTTGGCAAAAAGTATCTTTTTTTCTGTTACTTTGCCCATTTTGTGGATGAAATAAGGGATCTTATTTTAATTTTTACTTCTTTGATTATTAATGAAGTTACATATATTTCATATCATTAATGATTTCATTTATACCTTTTTTGAATTTCCTGTTTATCTCTTCTGTGTTTGTGAGTATGTGTATGTGTTTGTTTATACTCACCTCTCTGATATTAAGAATATATTTTTTTTAATTTTTTTTTTTTTGCAGTACTAAGAATTGAACCCAGGGAACACTGAGCTATATCCTCAGAAACCTCCTTTCTCCTTGAATTTGAAACAGGGTCTCGCTAAGTTGCCAAGACTGATCTTGAATTTGTCATCCTCTTCCTCTCAGCTTCCATAGTAGCTGGGATTACAGGCATGTGCCACCATGCCCAGTTCAAGGATACCTTTTAACTGCCCCAGTTATAAGGTAAAAGGTGGGAATTTTTCCCACTTTATTTGCATATATATATGGCTATCATCATGATGAAGGTAATAAACACATCCATCACTCTCAAAAGCTTATACCCCTTTCTAATCCCTCCCACCTAGCACTTCTCACATTCACCCTGTCCCCAGGCAACCACTGATGTGTTTTCTATATATTCTGGAATTTTATATAAATGAAATCATAAATTATATGCTCCTTTTTGCCTGACTTCTTTCACTCAGCATAATTATTTCAAGCTGTATCCGTGTTGTGGCATGTATCATTAGTTCACTTTATTGCTGAGCTACATTCCATTGTCTGCATTTACCACAGGTTGTTTATACATTCATTTGTTGATGGACATTTGAGTTGTTTCCAGTTTCAGCCATTAAAAATAAACCTGCTGTGAACATTGGTGTGCCGGGCTTCTCAGGGTCATATGCTTTTATGAGGGACAAATATTGAGGAGGGGAATGGCTACACCTTGTGATAAGTATTTAACTTTTTCAGAATCTACTAATTTCTTAGAACAGTTTTCCTAACATTTTACATTCTCACATGCAACATACGAAAAACGCATTTACTCCACATCTTTGCCAATACCTGGTATGGTACATTTTTTTAATGTTTGCCATTGCCATCGGTGTGTAGTAGTATCTCCTTGGATTTTATTTTTGTTTTTGTTTTTGTTTTTGTTTTCCTATGGATTCACCGGTTTAATATAGGGAAATAACATTTTGTCAATACTAGGCACCATAAAATGTAAACACAATTACTGTCATAAACCTGGATATACCTTCAAGGATTGAAAGTAGCTTTGTTTGAGTTACCCTGTTTGCATATAGTGCAGAAAAGGTCTTCATGTTTTAGCACTATGTACATTAGTGATCAAATTCGAGGCAGATAAAATTTGAATTCTTTAAACATTCATTAAGTTCTATAATAACATCTACGTTTATCTTCCTTTCACTAACCACGTTCCGTTAAGCACAGTGTAACAACAGCACAGTGAGGTGAAATAAAAAGAATTTCGATACACTAGATAACAGTGCTCAGTGAAACATTTACATTATATCTATATGATTAAACATTTGATCGTACAGTGCCTTCCTACAGATTACTGGCTAATTTGGGGTGGGGTTTATACTGTTAGAGGTATTACTAACAACTACTTCCTTTATATGCAAACAGAGCTATAATTTTATTCAGAGTAAAATGGATTATGCAAGTTCTCTGGGCAGCTTCTCAAATAATGTGGCTTTATGAAATTAGGGAAATATGAGCAAAGCTGCCCTCTATTTTGTTTTTGGTACTAACAGTTGAACCCAAGGCCCTTACATTGGGCTGTATCACTAGCATCCCCCCACCTTTTCCAAAGATAAGGTCTCACTAAGTTGTCCAGGTTGCATCCTCCTGCCTCAGCCTTCCAGAGTGTTGGGATTACAGGTATGCACCCCGACACCCAGCTTCACTGTGATTTTAATTTGTGTCTCCCTAGTGAGTAGTGAAGGCATTTTTCTTTTGCCAGTGTTATCCTTCTTGGTCTATTTAAGTCCTTTGTCCATTTAAAAATTGGCTTATTATTATTGAGCACTGAGAATTCCTTATGCTTTCTAGATAAAACTCTATTATGAGAGATGTTATACAAAGGTTTTTCTCCCAATGTATTGCTTGTTTTTTTCATGTTGTGTCTTTTAAAAAGATGTTTTAATTTTGTTTGTCTAACTTACCAAATTTTTTATTTTAGGGATTGTTGTTTATATCAGGAAAATGCAGGCCTCATAGAATGAGTCTTGAAACCATTTCTCCTTTTTTATTATCTGGAAGAGTTGTGTAGAGTTGGTGTTTCTTTCTTAGATGTTCAGTTCAATCACTAGTGAAGCCATCTGAGTCTGGAATTTTCTTTGTGGGAAGATTTTTCATTACAAATTCAATTACTTTAATAGAGTTATTCAGGGCTGGGTATATAGGTCAGTGGCATATTCACCTGCCTGGCAAACGCAAGGTCATGAATTCAATCCCCCGTACCGCAAAAAAGAAAAAAAAAAAACAAAAAACTATATTGATTTGTGTCTTTTGAAGTATTTGTTCATTTCATCAAAGTTGTATGAGATGTCGATTTATTTGCATAACATTGTTGATAAGTATCTCTGATTACCTTACCGTATCAACTAAATCTGTACCAATGTCACTTCCCTTATTTCTATATTGGAATTTGTGTCTTGTGACTTTTTTTTAATCTGATCAGACTGGTAAGAGATATATAAATATGATTTTGCTTTCCTTTTATCAATCTGTTTCTTTTGTTTTTTGGTTTTTATATAATTGATTTCTGCTTTGATCTTTATTTCCTTTTTCTGCTCTAAGTTGAATTTGCTCTTTTTCTCTAGTTTTTTCTTAATAAAACAGGCTGAGGTCACTGATTTGGGACCCTTCTTATTTTCTAACACAGGATTTTAGTGCTATAGATTTCCCTAAAAGATATGCTTTAACAGCATCATACATTGTGCTTGCATTTTCATTCAGATTAAAATAGGTTTTAATTTCTCTTTTGATTCATTTTTTGAACATGTAAAATATGTGTTATTTATTTCAGTATATTTGAGATTTTTCAGCTATATATCTGCTATTGATTTCTAATTTAAAGTCCATTTTGTTCACAGAATATGCTTAATATGTTTCAAATCCTTTTAATTTATTGAGTCTTATTTTATGACCCAGAATATTGCATACGTTAGTAAATGTTCTATGTGCGCTTCAATAAAATATACATTCTGGTGTTGTTGGGTAGATTGTTCTTTCATAAATGTCAACTAGTCAAATTGGTTGATAGTTACTTAAGTCTGCTACATCTTCACTGATTTTCTACTTGTTCTATCAATTCATGAGAGCAGCATATTAAAATCCCCAACTGTAATTAAAGTTTTGTTTCTTTCTCCTTGTAGTTAAATCAGTTTATAACTATATATATTAAAGCCCTGTTGTTAGGTGCATAACCATTTAGTATTGTTATGTCCTCTTGATGAATTGATGCTTTTATCATTATGAAATAACTTTCATTATTAATGGTAATATGCTTTGAAATCTACTCAATCTGATATTAGGTAATGTCAGCTAGCCCCTTTCTTTCAATTAGGGTTATATCTTTTCCCATCTTTAACTTTATTTGTGAATTTATATTAAAAGTATATATGTATATGCCTACATTTATATATGCATATTTCTTTGTATATAGCATAGTCTATATTTCAATATGATACCATTTCACTATATTAGAACAACTTTACAGCAATGTGCTCCAATTTATTTCCTCCAAGACTGTGCACTTTCACTTATCTTACTTCTACATATATTCTAAACATTACATTATGTTGTTCTTTTTTTTTTTTTGGTTTTTCTCCGGTACCAGGAACTGAACTCACGACCTTGCACTTGCCAGGCAGGAGCTTTGCCGGTGAGCTAAATCCCCAGGCCCTATGTTGTTCTTTTTAAGTTATCAATTATATTTTAAAGAAATCTAAATAATGGAAAAGTCATATATATTTAGCCAAATAGCTATCACTTTTGCTTCTTTAATTTTTTTGTATAGATTTCTATTTCTATCTAATATGGTTTTGTTTCTGTCTAAAGGCATTCTTTTATCATTTCCTGTCATGCAGATAGTGAGGTCATGGGTTAGGTTAGCTTTTGTATGTCCAAAAGCCTTTATCCTGGGTTCATTCTTCAGAGATATTTTCACTGAGTGCAGAATTCTAATTTGACAGGAATTTTTATTTTTTTCTCTTTCAACACTTTAATAATGTTACTCTATTGTCTCACTTGTAATATTTATACCAAAGAATCTACTGTCATTTTATTCCAAGTTTTAAACAAATTATTACCAAGTGGATTGGTATAATTTTCTTCCTGTTTTTCATGCTTGAGTTTCTTAGGCTTTCATGGATCTTTAGGTTTAGAATTTTCTTCAAATTTGAACACTTTTTCTACCATTGTTGCTTCAAATATTTTTTTCTGTCCTAACATCTCTTTCTTGTCCTTCAAGGACTCTAATTAGACATATATAGTAGGTCATTTGAAGATGTCCCACAGGTCACTTCTGCTCTGGTTTTTTCTTTGTTTTGTTAGTTCTTTTTCTGTGTGTTTTGTTTTATATAATTTCTATCGTTAGGTCTTCAAGTTCACTAACTTTTTCTGCAAAGTCTTATCTGCTATTTATCCCATGCAGTGTTTTTCAGCTCAGATGTTATTTTGTATCTTTCAACTTGAAAGACTATTTTATAGTTTATATCTTATCTATCTATATGTTCAGTATTTTCTCTCACTTTAAAATATATGGAATAGGGGGCTGGGGATTTAGCTCAGCGGCAAAAGCGCCTGCCTGGCAAGCGCAAGGTCATGAGTTCGGTTCCCGGTACCGGAGAAAAACAAAAATAAAATAAAATAAAATAAAATAAAATATATGGAATATAGGCATAACAAACATTGTAGTATCCTTGCATTTATTTCAATTCTTTTTTTCCTCGTTATGAGTCATATTTTTATGCTTCTTCAGTGTCTTTTCATTCAGTATTGGACATTGTGAATTTTATCTGTTTGAATAATGGATTTTTTGTATTTCTTATAAGATGATTAAAGTTTGTTCTATGATATAATTGAATTACTCGGAAATAACGTGGCCCTTTCAGGTCTTCCTTCTTAAATTTGTGAGACATCACAGACCAGCATTTAATCTCGGGAAAATTATTCCCTACTACTAAGGCAAAACTCTTCAGAGTACTCTAAAGAATGCTCCGTAAATCAGGAAGTTTCCTGTCCTACCTAATGGGAACAAGTACTGTTCATAACCTTTTGTGAGCCTAGGTACTTTTTTCTCTATTCTTTATACATGGTGTTTTCCTGAACAAAGGTAGTTGTCGCACATGTATTCACTAATCAGTACTCAGCTGAAACCTTGAGGGGAACCATCTGCAGATACCCATATCCTCTTTCCATGCTACTCTCTTCTACACAAAACTGCGCTGAGAACTCTAGCCACCTTGGTCTCCCCAGAGTCATTTTTGTCTCTTCAACTCAAGGAATCCCCCAGGTTCCAGCTGGATTCCTCCTCTGCACCAAGACCTAGAAACTCTCGCAGGAGATAAAGCTGAGACAGTTAGGGCTCACATCATTTGCTTCTCTTATGTCAGGGATCATTGTCCTTCTTTGCCTGATATCCATTATCTTGAAATACCAGCATTCATGTTTTATCCAGTGTTTTAGATTCTGGTAGAAGATAATTAGTCCCTTTTACTCCATCTTGGCTAGAAGCAGAAGTCCCTTCATTATATTTTTTTAATGAAGAAATTATTAATTTAAAATAATTATTAATTATATATAGTCAAGCTTATTGATTTTCATTTATAGCTCTTTGTCTGGTATGTTGCTTAGTCATTAAATGTTCACTTGTAATTTATTCTAGAAGATTTTACAGTCCCTAAGTTTTGCAATTAAATATTTCTTCAAAAATCATTTTGGTCTATACTCTTACATAGTAATCTGTTTCCCCCAAAATGAGTATCCATGGTACTTACCTTTATTCACACTACAGCCAGAACATTCAGAAGTTTACAGTGCATTTCAGCGATTGAAAAGATTTTAATTCTCATAAATTTAGTTCATAGATCATTTTGTGTTTCTTAAAGGCAAACACATAATTTGCCTTTTATGCACCACCTCCAAAAAGGTATGTCTTTTGTTTAATCCATTGTTTTTCTTTTCTGTCCTTAGACATAAATAATAAAGACACAAACTATTTTTTGAACTTTCACTTTGTATTACCTGAGTGACAAAGAGCTAGATTTAGGTTACGTTTCCAACAGTACAGTACTGATGTGACTTTATGCTCGATCATTTGGTATCTGTAGACCAGCAGGACGACTGCCCAGGATGACAGGTGCTATGTTGGCAGGGGGATCCTTTTCCTACTTAAAGCTTTCAGAGGCACCCTGCTCCCCTCAGGATAAAGTCCAGCTTTCTTAATATGGTTCAAAAGGCCTTTTGTGGTTCCCCTTGGCTTCGTACCAGCTTCGTGTTTCCTCCTTCCATATTGAATGAACTACATTTATTTTCCCTAACAAGGCATGCTTTTTCATTTCTAAGTCAAAATTCAATTAGGCCAGGCTGTTATACCCTTATATTAAAAAATATTTGCTTTTCTCTTATAACATCAATTAGCTATGGCCATTTTATCCTTTGTGTCATTGTAACTTAATGCTTGTCACCTCACTTGATTCTAGGCCCTTTAACAATAGGACCACATCTTATTGTGTCTCTTAACACCCAACCCAGCACAGTGGTAAATAGTAAGCACTCAATCAGTATTTATTGAGTGAAAGAATGAATTGGGTAGGTAGATGGATAGTTTGCTGGTTGGATTTGAATCACAGTGCTGAGAAACATTGGCTTCTGAACATGGGGTAGTTGTTTCACTTTTTTTTTTATTTTAAAGAGAACAGAAAAAATAATAAAAACATTAGAAATGATACAGAATTTCAGAAAACAAGATGATGGGAATTCAACAGTGTTACATTGCATATTGTTGTCTTAGTTGTTCAGATTGTCAGATAGAAGCATGCAAAATCAGTCAAAAAAATTTAAGCATTAACTGTTCCCTTCAATAAACCAATAGAAATCAGCAGTACAATTACCTATCCTGTGTTTTCATCCCCCCAAAGCACATACCCCTGTGTAAACACACAAATATATATATATATATATATACACACACACACATATATATGTATTATAATATTTTTTTCAATGACTTAGTTTGTTCTATAAAATTAAGATAGTGCTTTTCCACCGGTCCCCACTTCCCCGAGCGCTGCTCCGCTGCACCACACTTGCTCTGAGCATCCGGCTCCTGCTAAGTTTGCACGGGACCTTAAACTTTCTTATCTACTGGCACCTCATCAGCCAGGATGAGATGTTCTCTGACACTTACAAGATCTGGAGATCGTGGACAGGCTGTGCCTAGAAGTGGAGGGCAAGATGGTTAGAACAGAGGGTAACGTTGATGACTTGCTCACTGGTGGAAATGCCTCCGCTGAAGACCCAGGGGGCGAAGGCACCGAAAGCACAGTAGTCTGTGGTGTTGATATTCTCCTGAACCAGCACTTGCAGGAAACCAGCTTCACAAAAGAGGCCTAGAAGAAGTACATCAAAGACTATATGAAATCAATCAACAGCAAATTTGAAGAACAAAGACCAGAAAGAGTAAAACCATTTATGACAGGCTGCAAAACAAATCAAGCACATCCTTGCTAATTTCAAAAACTAGTAGTTCTTTATTGGTGCAGACATGAATCCAGATGGCACGGTTGCTCTCCTGGACTGCCATGAGGATGGCGTGACCCCATTTATAATTTTCTTTAAGGATAGTTTAGAAATGGAAAAATGTTCATGGATTCGGTGGTTACCTTGGATCTATCACTTGTCATAACTGACTGCTGCTTGTCATCCACACAACACCAGGATTTTAGACAAACGGGGTTGGTGTCATCTTGAATGCTTCACTTATTTTGACCATGATTTATTTGGAGTGGAGGCATTGTTTTTTAGGGAAAAAACATGACATGTAGGTTGCCTAAAAATAAAGTGCCTTTAAACTCATTTGAGAGAACACCTCTTAGTTTAATACATATATAAATTAAATCCATTGTAGTGTTCATGGAGAAAATAGAGCCTGGTCACAGACCACTGCTAAAAAGCATAAGACTGTCTTCAAATAACTTTTGCAGTGGAAACTACTTCTGCGACTGGAATATTAGACAAGAATCAGAGTTTTAACTCTGAATTACAGTGTAGGGAAAAGGACTATGTTCAGAGCACTACCAACATTTGAAGTGGAGCCTTATATATTTCATCACCTACAATGGAAGTAGTTAACCCTGGAAGAGATTACCAAAAGAAAAAAAAGACTTAACTCAGTTGGAAGCAGAAAAAAAAAACAATTTAAGATAGTCATGACATTATGAAGCAGTTTGTAAGGCGTTCAGTGTTGCGTAACACATAGTAGCACTTAATAAATACCTGCTGTTATTTCAACATTAACTTTACCAAAACACTTTTTTGTGACATTTATGAAGATATAATTTATATACTATGCAGTGTAGCCATTGAAATTGTACAGCTGCATAGTGGTTAGTAGAGTCACAGAGTTACGCAGTCATCACCACAATCAATTTTAGAACATTTTCATCCCCCCGAAGCACATACCCTTCTGCTCTCACTCCCAAATCTCCCACCCTTAAGAATTCAGTTCTATAAGTTTGCCTCCCCTGGAAGTGTGTGTGTGTGTGTGTGTGTGTGTGTGTGTGGTACTGAGGAGTGAACCCAGGGCCTCAAGCATGCTAAGGCAAGTACTCCACTACCACAGATCTATATCTTCAACCCTCTATTCTAAAAACTTTATTTTATTAAACAGAGTCAAACAATATCTAGTTTCTTATGACTGGCTTCTTTCTCTTAGCCTAATGTTTACGAGGTTCATTCATGACATTGCATATGTCAGTGAATAATACTGCATCATATGGAGATATCACATTTATTCATTTACCATTTAATGAAAGTTTGGGTTCTACCTTCTGCCTATTATAAATAATGCTCCTGTTTAGTTTATACACAAGTGTTTGCATGGACCTGTGCTTTCATTTCTCTTGGATATATACCTGGGAGTGGAATTTCTGGGTCAAGTGGTAATTCCATGTTTAAGTTATTGATGAAGAACTACCGGGCTGTTTTCCAAAATGGATGCGTCATTTTATTTGCCTTTCAATAATAGTGTTAGAGAGTTTTCATTTCTCCACATCCTCACTGATCCTTAATCTTTTGATTATAGCCATACCAGTGAGTATAAATATCTTTTTGTGGTTTTAATTTTCATTTCTCTAATCACTAATAATGCTGAGCACCTTCACATGTGTTAATCCCATTTGTGGTTTTTTTTTTTTTTTGCAAAAATATTTCTTCGCATCCTGTTCTCATTTTTCACTTGGGTTACTTGTCTTTTTAATACTGAGATGTAAGATTGAGATGCTCTTTAATATTAATTTGCATTTATATTGCCATCAAACAAGATGTATTAAAAATAATCTAATGGGAATCTTTCTTTTTCTACAGGTACTGAAGATTTAGCAAAAAAAATTTTTTTCACCCATGTGAGATAGAACTGACCGAGATATCAAAAAGCAAAGCACTGCAGTAGTGGTCATCATGCGTAAAGGAGGACCGAAGGACCCAGAGCTTACTGATCTCTTCTACAAAGATGATCCTGAAGAAGTTTTTATTGATTTGCATGAAATTGGACATGGAAGTTTTGGGGCAGTTTATTTTGTAAGTAATTTTTAAAAGAGCCATTTATGTAAATCAGGGAAGGAAAATTTGAACTCTACACATTCTCTACACATAGTTCTTACTTGTAAAATACACCTAATGTGAGTGTTGGTTCTACCAACTAAATGATGCCCTCTGTACAAGCAAGTAGTCACTTCAAAAGAGCCGGTCCCAGGATCCTAAGTCTTCTTCAAGTCTGTGGTACAAATAAGTAAGAATAAATTTTAAGCTTAAAGTTGAGTCCCATGCGTCTCCTCTTTCCTCCTCAAGGCCTAGATCTGTGCTCTTCCCTCCCCTAGAAGACTCGCACGCTGCGTCCCCACCTGTCTAACCCTTCTCCACGCTATGGGTTTTAATTGTTACTTCTCCAGTATTTAAACCTCCCTTTAGTAAATCAGGACTGTTATGATTTCATACCACTTGCTTCATTTATTAGAGTTGTAATTAAACAACTTGGTTTTTACTCGTACAGCATGTCCCTACCCCTAAATGACATGCATTGTGAGATCAGAGGTTATGTCTACCTTGTTCATTGCTGTATCTTCAGGATCTAGTGTAATGTCTAACAATACAGCAGTAGGAATTTGATGACTAGTGGACAGATGAACCAAAAGGTATTCAGAGAGATAGACAAAGATTTTTAGTGACATGCATGTCAGGTTAAGGGGTACAAGTCTGGCCAGTTTCAATCCCAAGGTGTGACTGTCTCCTGATGTAAAAAAAAGAAATAACTGATATGTAAGCACAGCTCACTTACCTGGAATTCACTGCATAAACTATAGTTCTTTAATCTGGATGGCCTTAGAAGTTTGCTTCATCCAAGTAATAAATATTTCCCTGAGCGTAGTAGTCTAGGAGGGGGAAAGGAAGGAAAGGGAAAAATGATGAGAGAAGAAGGAAAAGGTGGAAACAAAGCTTTTATAAATAAGGAGTGGAAGAGAGGTTGAAGGGAAGGTAGGGAAATGGGAAGAAAAAAAATAATCCAGTTATATCATGTATAGGTACAAATGCCCTATAATGAATGTGTGATCATTATGTATACCTAAAATGTACTGATAAAGTAATTAAAAAAGAGTAGTCTATTAAAACAAACAGTAAAGTAAATACTCATGATTACCTATTTCTTCTCCAAGTCTGTTATCAAATAACTTTTTTTTTTTGGTCTTTTTGAGGCAGGGTCTTGCTATGCAGTTCAGGCTGGCCTTGCGCTCACTTTGTAGCCCAAGCTGGTCTCAAACTTGCGACGATCCTCCTGCCTCAGCCTCCCAAGTGCTGGGATTACAGGCTTGTGCCACCACGCCCAGCTTAAATAACTTTTCTTAAAGTGGGCATGGTGGCATATGCCTATAATCCCAGCATTCTGGAAGGCTGAGGCAGAAGGACTCAAACCCAGCCTGGGCAACTTAGTGAGACCCTGCCTCAAAGTAAAAAATGAAAAGGGTTAGGGATGTAGCGCCAGGCAAAGGCCCTGCATTCTACCCCCAGGACTGCAAAATAAATAAAATATCTTTCATTATCAAATACATTTGACTCTTCCTTTCAAGTTATCCTTTATGTTCTACCTAAGCAGGGCTTGCCCTTCCAGGTGAGATTTTATTACCTGCCTCTGTAGCCAGACCTTCAGCCTGGACTGTCTCTGAGCTCTCCTTCATCCTTGGTGTCTGGCTCAGCATCACTGTCAGTCCTCCTCATCCCCATCTCATACTAAGCTCCTATTCCATACATTCTCTCACTAACTGGCTTTCCAGGGCTGAAAAGGTGATGCTTTTCCATTTAATGCTCTCTTCCGTATTAGTCTTTGGTCTCAAAATAACATTGACAGCCCAAAGTCCCATCTTCATTCACGCAGATCTTTTTTAGAAGTATTTTTAATTGTAAACATATGTAAAGAAATGTGTGTAATGCACAGCATATTTTAATATCTAATCAGGCTGCGTTGTAGAGTTGTGTGTCCTACCCAAGGCACTGGGTTTGATCCCCAGCATTACAAAAACAAAAACAATCAATATATATTTTAAAGAATTGTTAAAAATTGAATCCCTATGTAAATACCACAGGTCAGGAAATCAAATACTACCACACTCCAGAAGCTCCTCTTGTCGTCCTCAGCCACTGCCTTCTCTCTCCCCTGAAGAGCATCCACTCTCTTGATTTTTATGGTGATCACATTCTTGTTTGTGTTTGTATTTAGCCCACTTACTTTTGTACACCTAAACAATGTAATTTGGTTTTGTCTAGTTTTGAACTTGCTTTAAAGAATGGAAACATTATATATGTATTCATTTATTACCCATTTTGCTCAGAGATACATGCATCAGACATCTTTTCTTACTTTCCCTCTAAAACTTTAGAATTAGTTTATCCTCTCTGAGTCTCTCTTGGCCAGAGTCAGAGAGTGGTTCCAATCTGTTTTTGACTCTTCTATTTTATTTTATTTGGGTGTAGTACTGGGAATCAAACTCAGGACCTCACTCTTGCCAGGCAGGTGCTGTACCACTGAGCTATATCCTTGGGCCCTTGACTCTTCTGTTTTAAAAAGCAGCCAGGCCCTTTTCAAATTTCTAATGCTTCTGAAGACAATAAGCCAAACATGCTTTGAAACATACTAAGAAACCCCTATGTAGCAGGGGCAAAATGAGACCTACCTGGTGGAAGACCTAGTGATTGCACTTCGGGCTAAATCCTGTGCACTGATGAGTTCCTTTAGTTGCAGTGTTGTGGCTACTTCAGTGCCCAGCATGCATTCCAAATGTTTCCCTCTCGTGGTCATTTTGAATCTGTGGAAGAGGCAGGAATCGCATGGTGTGCCATATTGCCTGAAGTCGCACCATGCCATATTGCCTGTCTACAAAAGTAAATAAGCCAGGCCCACATACTCCCATAAAGCCCCAAAACACAGATTAAAAGAGAACTAGCTGACACTATAATATAAAATTTTTTAAAAGCTTTGACCTTTATCCATAATGGACAGAGAGGTAGCATTCTAAACGTTGATTTTCGTACTTGCCACAGTATGTGTTGCAGCTCCCTCGCTCTTAATAGATTCTTTCTCTTGTTATGCATGCGCCATATGTAGGAAGACTATAATGTCCTTTTTGTGGACAACTGCCGTATAGCCCTGTAGACCTTACTTCGGTGAGCTTGAAAAATAGTATAAATCTCATCATTCTCCCCCTTTGCAATAAAGCCTTTAGGGGCTCTCTCCTTTTCTTAGGCTAAGATTAAAATTCTTACTGTAATCAGCCTACGAGGTCCTTCGTGATGTGGTCCCTATGCACACCTGAACACTAATTCCCTCTCTCAGTGCTGCAGCTCTAGTTGCTTTCTTTTATTATCCATCGTAGGATCTTGCGTAAACTACTCTCTCTGGAATGTTTTTCCATCCATCTTCACCTTCTTCACTCCTGTTCATCTTGCAGCTCTCAGCTTAAACCTTCTTCCTTCAGGGAAGGCTTTCTTGCCTCCTTATATCACCGCCTCCATTTTGGATTCTCTGAGGAACACATACCCTGCTTTGTAGTTGCATTTTATATTTGTCTGTTAGGATTTTATTTTTCTTACTGACTATCTTACTAGAGGAGTGATAGGTACTAGGCTTATTTACTCATAGTTCTATCCCTAATGCTTATTCCACTACCTGACAGTTTGTACATAATACATATTTGTTGGAGTAGTGAATTATGAAGGAATCAGCAAACTCAATACTGCTCATTAGAACTTTCCTTAATCATAGACATGCTTGCAAGCCATAATGACCAGGGTGTAGCCACCAATGTTTCTGTACCTAAGTTCTATAATTCTGCTAGTGTCTTTGTAGTTTTTTTAGAATAATGTCAGGGAGGAGGGCTTAAGTTGAATTGTAAGCTTATAGGGCCCTTGTAGCATCAACCAGCTGAGAGTATATGTTTTACTCAGAGAAAATAGAAAGCATTAACTTGAAATACCTGTGTGTATTTGGATTAATATAAGTAACTGAGAAGTTAGCAGGCATTAATAAATGAGACAGTAAGAAACTATGTTAAAGAAAAGCAGAAAAGATTGAGTGGCCTCATTCTTGTACTCAAACACTCTATAAAGTTTGTAGGCTTCTGGTGTTCCCTTGTACAACTCAGCATGTCATCCATAATCCACCTAAAGCACATACGTTGGGTCTGTTCTTCTACGTACTGTATTTGCCTTTGGGTTTTTGTTGAGGCTCAATAAGGCAAAACGAAAAACTTCTGTTTAATTTTTTATATCCCTCTCTAAACCAACAAAAGCCGTATTTGGAGAATGGTTAAGAAAATGTAATAAGCACTTAGTAAGTTCTCACTAAACATTTTTTGAATCAGTGGTCTTGCTCGCAACAATGAGACTCTTGGAAATATAAGGCATGCAAGTAAATGTCGAGGATAAAACTGTACATGTTAGAGGTGATGACAAAATAGAGTATGAAGCACTGGCGAGCGAAGACCTCATTGACAGCTTCCTTTCTCTGTTCCAGAACATTGATTTTTTTTTCTTAGTTTCCATGTAACTTGTTCTGACTTGTAACCAACGTAAAATAGCATTAAAAGCTTTCTATGTCTATAGAAAAATCAACTTGAAAATATTTTTCAAATTTTAAGTCTCTATACCAGTAGAAAGGTTGGAGACACAAGTGTATTTGTCAAGTTGTAATTACCAATTACTCTGTAAATGTAAGAAATATGTTTGAATTTTAAGGCAATTATTTTTTCACGTCTATAGTTCCAAATAGCACTGATTATAAATAACCTTAATAAGTAATTAAATAATAATACTTTCTGATTACATTTATCGGCCTTTTAAAACTTTTATAAAGATTAAGAATTTTTGGAAGTGCTAGGGGTATAGTGCAGTCAACAGGGTACATGCTTATCATGCATGAGGTCCTGCATTCAATCCCCAGCACCAAAAACATAAATATAAATGTAAATATAAATATAAAATACTCATTATAGGTTAAAATTCCTTATTTAGTATTTCCTAGATCTTTCCCAGGCCCTTGGGTTGCACAGTACATAGATATATGCCCAAAATGTCCTCTTTTCAAATATAGTCACTTTAACCCTTATTAGAATGCTGAATTTACATCAACTATCCTTTGTTGCTGTCGTATAAGTGCAGTGTTAGCATTAAAGTTTAAAAGCCAGAAAAATGTGAGAGATATTTGTTTGTTTGTTCATTTTCCTTACTGAAAAGGCTTCAGACAAGCTAATCAAGCACTCTACACCACTGAGGCATATCCTTAGCCCAAGATTTGTGTTTTTTAACATAAATCATTCTATACTTTCATAATCTGTACACTATCTTTTAAAAAATGCCTTTGTGGAGTTTTATTAACTTGAAAACTATAGCAA
>NW_004955455.1:13120084-13136979 GCF_000276665.1 Chinchilla lanigera
TATAGTTTGTTTACCTTAGAGCTTATAAAAACTTATCTTGATATATAACCATTTCTTCTGCATCTTGACATTCATTAAGAATCTGGGGTTGAAGCCATGCATAGTGGTGCATGCCTGTAATCCTAGCACTCAGGAGGCTGAGGCAGGAGGATTGCTGCAAGTTCAAGGCCAGCCTGGGCTGCATAGTGAGTTCAACGCCAGCCTGAACTGCACAGGAAGACATGTCTCAAAAAACAAACAAAACACACAAAAAATTTGGGGTTGAATTATTTTTATATCAGTAAATTATTGTTCATTATTTCAATTTATTTTTTTAAATTGTAAGAAACCATTGTTCTCCGTGTCAGGAGCTTCTTTAGTTGAAACTAGAAAAATGATCATGAGTTTTTCTGTAATATTTTAACCTGATTTTTTTTTTTTGAGACAGGATCTCAATGTGTAGTGCAGGCTGGCCTTGAACTCATAGCGATCCTCCTGCCTCAGTTTCCCCAGTGCTGGGATTACAGGCATGCACCATTAACCTGATTTTATCAACCAGTAAATTCCAATCTTTTACCTCAGAATCAGTGCTACAGCTGTATTGGCCCACAGTAGTAACAAATCGTACACTTCAAATCATTTATTGATAACACAGATGTAGCCCTCAGCCAGAGCCCTGTTATTAAAAGAAAGCCAAAGCTAGATAATATTTTAATAGCCTACATTTATTTTTCTGAAATTCTTAAGAAAATTAGTTAAGTCTCTTAAGTAAATTGAAAAGAAAAAACTATCACTTGGATGTGTGCTTTCAGTGAACTTGTGTCATGGATATGATAAAGGCAAGTAGAGACAATTATGAGACAGGACAACCTTTATAGATAAAAATACACACAGAGGGCCAGGGATATAGCTCAGCGGCACAAGTGCCTGCCTGCCTGGCAAGCGCAAGGTCCTGAGTTCAATTCCCGGTACCAAAAACAAAAAAGAGAAAACACACATGGATAACATACATAAATGTGTGTGTATAGATAACACATTCTTATTATAAAATGCATTACTCTAAAAGTAAAAGTAACTTTTAGGATTACTCTTACCTTCTGATGCACTGTTAAACACAGTAGCCATTAGGAATGAATTAAATTTTTTTTTTTAAGAGTAGAAGAAGGATAACATAGTAATGGGAGGGCTTGCCAAATTACAGACAAAGTGGTAGGAAATTATCAATGGTTGTTGTTTTACATATTGTTATCTACAAGATAGTTTCTCAGGAAAACAAACAGACAAATAATAGTGAGTTACAGACAAAAGTGGTAGGAGGTTATCAATAGTTGTTGTACTATACTTTGGTATCTTCAAAGATGAATTAAATTTAATTGAATTAAAATTAATTAAAATTTAAAATCAGTTGCTCAGTCACACCAGCCACCTTTTACACATGCCCCTATTGAACAGTGTAAATATGGACCGTTTCCATCCTCCCAGAAAGTTATGTTGGAAAACACCGCCCCAGACATTAGCATTGATAAGTATCTTGGTATGCATTCTTTCACAATTTTTTTCTACACATATACTACTCACATTATTATTATTTTTGAAATATAGGATCATAGTATAGAGCTCATTTTTTGTTACAATATTTTTATATCTTTCCGTGGTAGTATATTATATATAGATTGCCTCATTCTTTAATGCTTATTTCATTATGAGACCACATCCTATTTAGTAAACTGATTTTTTTATTGATAGACAATCCACACCGTGAAGCTAGTGTAGATGTTTCTGAAGTTGGTCTTTTGTTATTGTTGTTTGGTTGCATATATTTTGTTAAAACCTCATCTTTTTATATTATATTACAACCTTTACAAGCATACACAGAAATGGCTAAAGGGAAGCTTTTCCTTAAAAGTGAGGTGGAAATGTCTATCCTATCAAAAGTTAGAACATCTTTGTATGGTGGTAGTGAAGTGTGAGAATATTATAAAAGTCTCTAGTTAAACTGGGCCTGATGTTAAACACACACCTATAATCCCAGCACTCTGGGAGGCTGATGCAGATTCTCAAGGATGAGCCCAGCCTGTGCAATTCAATGACTTAGAGGCCCTATCTTTAGCCAGACATGGTGGTGCACATCTATAATCCCAACACTCGGGAAGCTGAAGCAGGAGGATCACTGTGAGTTCAAGGCCAGCCTGGGCTACACACTGAGTTCAAAGCCAATGTGAACTACATAGCAAGACCCTGTCTCAAAAAAAAGATAGAAAAACTATCTCACTAAAAAGTAAAGGACCTGGTAGCTCAGTGCAAAGGCCCTGGGTTCAATCTCTAGGACCAGGGGAAAAGAAATCTCTCATCAAAGAAGTTAAACCAATTGAAATATAATTAGTTCTTTTTCTTTTATTCTTCCCTTTTAACACAGGCCACAAATGCTCACACCAATGAGGTGGTGGCAGTTAAGAAAATGTCTTACAATGGAAAGCAGTCACACGAGGTAAGGCAAGACAATTGTGTGCCTCAGCTGACATAAGCAAGTTAATATGCCAGTAACAAAATTGTACATGGCACGGGGAGATGACTATAGTTAACAGTATTGTAGTATATATTTCAAAATAAACATTCTGAATGTTCTCCCTACCAAAAAATGATACATGTTTGAGATGATGGATATACTAACTACCTTGATTGGATAACTACACCATACATACTTATACTGAAACATTATACTGTACCCCAAAAATACATACAATTATTGTGTGCCAATAAAAATAAAGCTTATCCAGAAAAGATTTTCATAGTATTTTTTAAACATTTCTTTTTCACATTTCTCCCCCTCCCTTCTTTTGGAGTGTATAATAAAAGTTGCCAATATTCTAGCTCAGTCACCTATTTTCCACCATAGAATACAGACATGTATAGTTATTTTATTTTAATATCTAGTGACAAATTTGCATTTAAATGTACCCAAACTAAACAAAATTAGAAGTTTAGGTAGTTTCTTCATTGTTATTTACCTTACATCAATTTAAGATAACAGAAAACACTACATATATATATATATATATATATATATATATGTACTTGATAAAATATTATTTTCAGTTTAAATATTAAAACATTTCTTTTCTGCTATCTATAGAAATGGCATGATATTCTTAAGGAAATTAAATTTTTGCGACAATTGAAGCACCCTAATACCATTGAGTACAAAGGTTGTTATTTGAAAGAACACACTGCCTGGGTAAGTCAAAGAACTTCTATTATTTTTCAATTAAATATTTTTATGTTATTTATTTGAACTGCAAAATATCAGTCCCATTTCTGTCCCATCTGACTTTTGTTACAGGTGCTTGAAAGTTGTTACTGCTTCAGAGCGTGTCACATAGTGTACCTTCATAAGATTAAATATGATGCTTAGCCTTTTAAAGATTTCATTCTATAAATACTCAACAAGACAAGTTCGTGGAAACATTATCTTGTAATGAGCTATTTTTAAGGAAAAGGCAAGGCCTTTTATTCTCATTCTAGAACTTTTTCTTCGTTATTTCTCAGTGCTGGGTGGTGGCATTGAGCCGCAGCTCCATCAGTCTTATGATCACAAGGGTAAATGTCCAGTACTGTACAGAGTATTTTAGTAACCCAATATCCATGGGACATGTGTTGCTAGACCCCCTAATTGGTGTCTGAAACAACAGATAGTACCAAACCCTGTATGATTTTCTCATATGTACATGACAAGGTTTAACTTATAAAGTAGGCACAATAAGAAATAAAAAGTAATCAATAATAAAGCAATTACAAAAATATACTGCTAGAAAATTTCCATCATCAGTTCTTTTACATTTTGGGATCATTAAGTAAGATATGAAAAAATAAAATAAAATATGAATTGAACACAAATACAGTACTGCAATACTATCACAGTTGATCCAGCTACTGAATGACTAATGAGTGTGTAGTATATACAGGGTGGATACTCTGAACAAAGAGACAGTTCACTGACAGAACAGGACATTTAGAGATTTCATTATGCTACTTAGAATGGCACATACTTTAAAACTTATGAATTGTTTATTTCTGGAATTCTCCATTTATTATTTTTAGACCACAGTTGATACAGGTAACTTAAGCAGCAGAAACAAAACATATTGATAAGAGGGGGACTACTGTGCTTTTTAGGAAGTTCGGTGTATTAATGTATTCTTGACAAAATATTTTCAACTGATGGTGGGTTCATCAGTCTATGACCCCAGTATAAATCAAAGAACATCATTATTCATAATTTGTATATTCAGTTTAAGAAATATGCATACTCAGTTACTGAATTTAAAAACCTAGAAAAGCATGCGATATAATTTAGAAATGTTTCTATCAAGTTGGTTAAAGAAGCCAGGCATAGTAGCATACTCCTATAATCTCTGTTGCTCAGAAAACGGAGGCAAGAAAATCCCAAATTTGAGGCCTTAGCAAAACCCCATCTCAAAAAGAAAAAGAGTGGTTGGTTAAAGAAAAAACTAAAGGCTAATGTTCATTATATTTATTTATATGGAATCTCTATTTTCTCAGTAGGAAAATAAATGTTTGTCAATCTGTTTTATGTCAGAAAACTGTATTTCTAGACTTCTTGTAATATTCTAAATTATTCCATTAATGCAAAATGTAATATATAAATATGTTCCACATTCACTTTTTAAAATGACAGGAGCCAATATGTTGATATTGGCTATGTCCAGTTGACTGTAGGAAATTTATTTCATAATGAACAAGTGCTAGTTTTATCATGTGTGTGTGTGTACTGAGGATTGAACCTTAACTCAAAGTTATATTCCCAGCCGTTCGCAATCCTTCTGCCTCAGACTCCCAGACTGTTGAAATTACAGGTATGAGCCACCATACGTGGCTTTTGTTTTATTTTTTGAGACAGGGTCTCACTAAGTTGCCCAGGCTGGGCACAAACTTGTAATCCTCCTGCCTCAACTTCCCACAGTTCTGGGATTACAGAAATGCTCCTATGTGCTGGTTTTATAATAACAAAATAACAATTTGGCCAGGCATGGTGGCACACACCTGTAATCTCAGCACTCAGGAAGCTGAGGCAGGAGGATCACCATGAATTTGAGGACAGCCTGGACTACATAGTGAGCCCAGGCTAGCCTGAACTACACAGTAAGACCCTGTCTCAAAAAAACAAAAACAACAACAAAAGACTACATTTATTTGTATACAGTCATGTAATTTTCTGAAACATCGTCAGAATTCTTCAAATCCTGAATTCCAGCCTGAATTTCTTACAATTCCATATCCTGTAGCTCCATTGACCCCAGTCTCTCATGTCCAGCAGTGGAGCTCTCCTGGAATAAGCACTTCTTGTCGATGTACCTTGGTTGTAGTGTGTCATTACAGGACACAGTGTATTAAATTATGAAGATTCGTATGAGACATAACCATGCTCATTTATTATCAGACATGCATGTTATCGTGCATTATGTCTGTACTCCCATTGGTGGTTCAGCAATAAATCTGGATTTTATCTGTTTACACAGGTGTTCACCTCTAGTCCAATGGCACCTGCTTAGATATTTACAAATAATACTTTATATTATCATTTGTTTTAACTTAATGTCAATAACAATTATATGTAGTTATATATTAATACTATTATATAATTCAGTATGTCTGGCATATGTTGCAGTGGATGTACTAAATGTGTCCATCGGGCTGACAAAGGTTTATTTGGGGTGTAGGGGTTCTATTTAGAGCATCCTGAAAAATCATGCTAAGGCTTGTTTTCCAGTTAGGTCTTAATTTCAGAGAAATACAGCGTCTGGAACACTTCAGATATCCAGGGGAGCAAAGTAAGCATTTGCTCATTTATGTTTTAAGAAAGCCTCTAATGGCTGGGCATGGTGTTGCACACCTGTAATCTCAGCACTTGGGAGGCTGAGGCAAGAGGATTGTTGCAAGTTCGAGACCAACCTGGGCTACAAAGTGACCTCAAGGCCAGCCTGAACTGCATAGCAAGACCTTGCCTCAAAAAGACAAGATATAATAATAATAAAAAGAAAAAAGAAAAAAATTTTAAAGATTAAAAAATAAAGCCTCCAAAGATTGTCAACCTAAGAGATATCAACAGTATAATAATGCTATGATGTTATTATAGAAGTGTTCTAGAGATAAATTAAAATATCCCATGTCTCTCAATGATTCAGAACAATGACACATAGCAAGTTGCAGCTCTCTTTTTTTTTTTTTGGTACCGGGAATTGAACTCATGACCTCAGGCTTGCCAGGCAAGCACTTGTGCCACTGAGCTATATCCCCAGCCCAGCAAGTTACATCTCTCAACTGAGTTCCAAACAAGATACATCTCTTATTTAGAACTTTTCAAAATGTGAAAATAAGGATTTGCTACCTACTAGGTTTTATTTGTGTTTTGTTTTTTATGGTGCTGAGGATTGAAACTAGGATCTCGTACATGGTTTATTTTACTTAACTAGCATTTTCCAATGCAGATTTTACTGGCTCATGTTTTTTTAAGAGTACTTCTAAGTTATAAAATTTAATTTATAGTGTAACCTAGCTGCTGTAAGTCTTTTCTACAACGAGATAGTGTGGAAAATCATAAATAAAGAACAAAACTGAGATGTTGGAAATTACAAAAATCAGTTAATGTCAGCAACCAGAATAATACAAGTTCAAGTCGGTCAAAATATTTATTCTCTTAGCATTCTTGGTTCCTTGGTTGGTTAGTTTGAGCAGTGTCTTATTAATATTTATTATTCTTTCCTTTCTTAAAAAAATCTTCTACAGTTGGTGATGGAATATTGCTTAGGCTCGGCCTCTGATTTGTTGGAAGGTAAGAATGAAAGCAGTCTACCTTCCTCTCTATTTTACTTTGATCCAAATGTTTATCTCCTCTTACATTACAGTACAGTTGGGGCAGTCTAGTTGGGTGATGACTTGGGCTAAAGCATTGTATGTGTAAGCTGTGCAGACTTCATCTCTGAATGTCACCAAAAGTATCTGGGCAATGGTAGCGGCTTTCCTGTATAGTTCATGGTCCATCTAGGGCAGATATTGCTAAAACATTTGATGTGATGTGGTGTGATGTAATGTGGTATGGTGTGATGTGATGTGGCCAAAAACATCAAATTCATGTGTATGGATGAAAGAGGTAGGTGTTATCAAATTATATTGATATTCAACCCTTTCCAATGTCATGGCTAACCCTTGTCTCCTCTGAAAATGCTGTTATAACCAGAGGCTATGTGAAAAATTTATATTAAAAAGTAGTCCAAAATCATCCTTGATCTCTGAATGGAAATTGCCTCTTAGCCACTTTCACAAATAAGAAAACCTGTAGTTAGAGAGAGTAATTATAGATGGCTTTTGGCTAAAAATAATGTGACCTAGAATATTCCACAGTTAAAATGTCAGAAGAAACTAATAAATTTGAGCCTGGTCAGCTGGAATCACTTTGATATTATTGACTTGCAACTGATAAGTAAATTAAAAATTCTTCATTTAGTGAATATTAGACTTTCTTTGTTTTGTTTTGAAGTGTTGCTTTGTTTTTATATACTTGAGTTTCCTTTCACCTAACCATTTATTACTGCTCTATAGAAAATACATATCCTGTGTGTTTAGGTGAATGTACTACCAAGTTATCATTTGAGAGAGTCTATAATATAGTATGGTATACCTATATAAGATAATAAAAATAGAAATGAAACTGATCATTACTTCTGATCTTTCCCCCCACCCCTTCTTCAGTTCATAAGAAACCACTTCAGGAAGTGGAGATCGCCGCCATTACTCACGGTGCCTTGCAAGGGCTGGCCTACCTACATTCTCATGCATTGATTCATAGGTAAGATTAGAGACCAGTTTCCTTTTCATTTTGGTTATAAGACTTTCTATTTCAGGAACCTTGAAAATTAGTTCATGCTCCAATTTTCAGGGTGCCTAAGGATTTATGGGAAGCAAACAGATTGCTGCTTCTCCTGGATGTGAGGAGTACTGTTGCCAGAGTTTAGCTCACCTCTCCTGGTCTCTCCCATGTACCTAGAAAGGCTTACACCCTCTCCTTCCTCAGGCAACTAGCCTCCAGGCTCAGTGTTGCAGGGAAGTTTAAAGAGGGCCCAGTGATCTTTTGATACTGTGTCAAGAAGAAAAGAAAATAAACCTTGTTTGTGTATATTTATTTCATAGCTAAATTTCTTCTCCCTGTACTATTCCATATAACAAGTTACTTCTGTACAGATAGATGCTGTTTCATCACTAAAAATTTTGCATGTCTATAGTCCATGTAGATACGTAGTTAGAAAGACACTCTGTTTTGAGAATTAAGAGATTGGGACTCAGAAAGGTTTGAAATACTTGCCCACAGTTTCACAGCATTTAAATAACAGAGAAAGGATTAAACTCAGATTTCTTAACTCTGAATCTGGTAATCCAGAGCTCTTTTCTACATTATATGTTCTTTTCTCTTTTCAGTGCTGAGGATGGAACCCAGGGCCTGATGCATGCTTATCATGCACTCTAACACTAAGCCACATCCCCATTCCTCTGTCTTGTATTTCCTGTACCATAACCCACTCTCCTGTTGCTAAATTCTGGCAACATTACTCCATACATCCAGGAGGAGCAGCAATCTGTTTGCTTCCAATAAATCCTCCCCCATCCTCCCTCAACTAACTTCTCCTAAAGAAAGATATTACTGATCTTTCCTCCTCTCAGTAAAACACTTCAAGCAGTGACTTGAATATGTGGTAGAAGAAATGGAATATTAGATAGATATGAAGGATGCAACATGGCTCACAAACACAAAGACTTGGCCTTCGCTAGGGAGAAGTGAAACTGTTAGGTCATAGTTCTCTCTTTTCTACCTTTCAATCACCAGTTACTGGGGCTACAAAAACAGAACTTCCTTAAGACAAGTACACCAGATCCTGCCTGGAGTTCTGCATATTTATAAAAATGAACAGTGACAGGCTGCAGGGTATAGCTCAGTGGTTCTTGCCCAGGATGTGCGAGATCCTGAATTTTATTCCTAGCACTGCAAAAAAAAAAGCAAAACAAAACAAAAAATTAAGATAAAGAATGAACCTAATCATGTCCAATAAAAATTGATTAAACACATTTACCATAATGTCTATGGATTCGACATCTTTTTTAGAAAATGTGTTTCTTTGGTACCAAGATGTTATTCCTGAACACCAGCTTGCTTCTGATGATTTGCCCTCATTTACTTAAAGCCACAGTTTAGTTTTTTGTGTCTATTATTTCAGTCTGCACTTTGACTCACTGTTTTACTCTGCATAATACATTATCTTCTTTAATTTGTAAAATAAATTAAAAAGACGAAGTTTTACATTGTTCTTTAAATTTAAAAATGAATACCAAGTCCCAGGTTTTTATTTTGATTTAAGAAGTAGTTCAGTCTTCTAACTGAAAATAGGAGATAAAAGATATTTTTCTGGTGTAAAGACAAATAATGCTTTTTTTTTTTTTTTTAATTCTCTCTGCCAATGCCTAATGTCATCAGAAGAAGGAAACTGAATTTTCAAGGGAAGTTTTTTCAAAGTCATTTCGGAAGCATTTGAGCCTGATTCATTTTCAGCTTGACATAAGTTTTTCTCATTTTCTCCGCCTTATCTTGCCACGGCCCATCAGTGTACACAGTTCATGGTTCTCAGTGCTCATTACACCTCATGTCTTTTTTAAAAAGAATAAAGACTACATCTACATCTTCTCATTGTAAATTATCATACTGAAGAATGAATTTTTAAAAATCATATCTTAAAAACTTTCACTGCATAAAACATTTAATATCTTTAGTGGTAACCACTTGGAATTCGTTGTAATAATACAATACAAATGCAATTTCCTAACCCCTAATCTTTGTTTGTTTTGATCTTCCAGGGTCTTCTTTTTACTGTACAGTGTTATTTTTAAAATAACACCTTCTATATAACATGTACCCTCAAATACCTTAGAGTTGCTGTTACAATTAAAGGCAGAGAGAAAGGGTCACAGGCAAGAAAGAAAAGGTATGTGTGTAGTTGAGGATTATCGGCTAGATAGTCGATATAGAGTCATCGCAGGCTTGTTTAGGTTCCAGAAATGTCACATAATTTGGAAGAAAAAATAAAAGGCAGTTATAACTAGTACCAGTTTTCTTACCGTAAGGAATATTGCTGGTGACTAGATTTAGCACTTAAGAACACATTTTTTTATAACAGCTGAAGAGGGTCCCTTGTCTGCCATGTTTGCCTTTTTTCTCACTGTATTCCCTCCCTCTGAAGAAAGCTCTACCTTTAAGTAATTAGTATGACCTACTTGTAAGAATACCCAGGAATCTGGGCCCCCGTATAACATGCAGTAATTATTAAATCCCCTTCTGGCTATCTGAGCTAAGTTTTCTTTTTAAATAAACTTTTTGTCTTATTAATTGCATGCTCTGACCTATTCCAAAATCAAACTTGAAAAGTAATTTTCTAACCCTCTTATTTTTTCCTATAGGGATATTAAAGCAGGAAATATTCTCCTATCTGAGCCAGGTCAGGTGAAACTAGCTGATTTTGGATCTGCCTCAATGGCTTCTCCTGCCAACTCCTTCGTGGGTACACCTTACTGGTACGTAGAACTAGGAAATAGGACAGAATTTTTAAATGCGCTTACATGAGCAAGATGGCGTTTTGGTTTGTTTTTTGACAATGTCTTAGCAGTGTGCCCAAAATGAGATTTTATTTGAGAAGATTAGAAAACTTGTTAGCAAAAAACAAACACTCTGACTTACCATAAACTTAACAGTTACTTTAAATTGTTCAAATAAGGTTGATGTCACTGTGTGTAAACTGAGCAGGATTATCAACTCACTGACCAAGCTTAGGTTTTAGATTTCATTTGAGGTTTCTTTTGAACTTTTCTCTTGAGGCAGAGTCTCTGGGTAAGGACAAGGGATCTTCTTTAGCCTTTTTTGGCTAGCCAACAAGTGTAAGTGTTACCTTCCACTGACGGAAATCCAAGTTTTTGTCTTTGTTCAGTTCTCTGATAGTTCACCTAGCTTCAAAGTTGTGCCCCTAGTCTATTCCAGATTCTCTTTTTATCTTCCCTGAATACATAGGAATTTTATTATATCTTAGAAAATGACTTATATCCCTGGAAAATAACCTACCTACTAAAATAATATCACCTGCTGTTTGAACATTTCCCCCCGTGATAAGATAGATTTACCAAGCAACTGCTTACGCGCAATAATAGAATACAGTTCTGTCCAAAGCACATAAACTGATATGGTTCCTGCTCTGTAATGAAAATACGTTATGGACAGACAAGTAAAGAGACATCCATTGCCATAACCTAATTTCTCTTGGGTTTTTTATTGTTGTTTTGTAAGTTGTGTACTTATCTTTGGCGCAGCTGAGAACCTTGCTTTATGTTGTTCTGTAAAATATTTTTCATGTTTGAATTTGTATTTCATTTATAGTAATCCTTTATAAATGTCTGTAAGATAACTGTTAGAATTCTATTTTATATATGAAGAAAAGTAACTTATCTAAAATAAAACCAATAGTTAAGGGTAGAACCAGAATTTATTGAACATATCATCTCATAGTGAGTTTTCATTTCACTAAGTACCTTTACACTTTGAATAGTGTTTTCCAAAATGACTTATGTAAGAAAATATCTATCAGATAAACTCTTTGACTATCCTTTAGAACAGCTGTTTTATTAATTGACTTTAAGAGTTTTGTTTTTAATTTACAACTTGAGTTTTGCATATTATGTTTCTTAGGATGGCTCCAGAAGTGATCTTAGCTATGGATGAGGGGCAGTATGATGGGAAAGTTGATATTTGGTCACTTGGGATCACCTGCATTGAATTGGGTGAGTAAAGAGTTATTTTGATTATATTTTTGAGAATCACTCCTTATGACCCCTTATGTCGGTTAACTCATCCAGCTGTTGTTTAATGGATGACTGCTATATGTGTGTGAAGGAATATGAACTTATTATAGATATTTTCTGTGCTCTTGTGTAACACAGAAGATTACTTTCTCCCTATTCCACTGTCATGCTATTAATTTAATTGAAGGAATGTGAACAGATGTGGCAGTTAGCAAACATGGAAATATAAGTACATACTAATATTTGAAAAATATTCTCTGTACTGTGAGTAGTAATGTATGTCCTGTCTTCATAGCTGTATCCATTACCTTAACTTATACTTCATCTTGTATTAGGGAAATCCAAACAAGTAGTAAAAGGCTTATCAAAGATCTAGCTCTAAAACTTTATTTGACCCACAAAGAGTACAGCCTTGGAGACAATTTCGTATCAAGATAAACCTGTCTTAAAGTTGTTCTCCAAACATTGTTATATAAAATTGTCTATAATACCACAGAATCTCTTCTCTGATTCTATATACTTTGAACTTTAATATATATTAAAATTACCTCTATCCAGTGGCATAATAGTAAATTTAACAAACAAATCTCTTGATAGTGAGATTTATAGCATTTGTCAGTTTCCGAGGTGTAAATACTCGCTCTATAGCCAATTTCAAGCTATCAGTGTGATTCACAAGTCATGGACTTGAGGGAAGATGTGCACAACTGGCCTCTGAAATCCAGGATGAGCTGCCTCATAACACTGCCTTTATCTAGATATTTTACAAATTTTAAATTAAAAACATTCAACTTTTTAAAACCAGGTTTTGAGAAATTGTTTGTCTAATTTTTGTTTGTTTGTTTTGTCTTTTGAGACAGGGTCTCACCATGCAGTTCAGGCTGGCCTTGAACTCACTGTGTAGCCCAGGCTGGCATCAAACTTGCAGTAATCCTCCTGCCTCAGTCTCCCGAGTGCTGGGATTATAGGCATGTGCCACCATGCCTGGATCTTTGCCTAATTTTTAAAACTTAGGTTTTAGTGTTTTTTATTCTTTTGTGGTTCCAAACTGATCCTGTAAGAATTTCTGAGTTCCAGTTTGATTTTCAAATGACAATTTTCTCTTTTTCCCAAAGTTCTACCCTACAAGGAGAATTGGGACACTCTGTATCGTATTTCCAGTTATTCATTAACCATTTCCAACAAAGAAAAATGTGACAGACACCTAATTTATTTGAGTATCTTTTTGCCATAAAGACATATTAGGCAGGGGAAAAAAAACAGAAGTCAAAGAGGAAAATTTGAATATTTATTCAATTTCTCCCAATTAGGTAACAGACTCACATGGGTTGGGAATCAAAAAATGTAGGCCAAGCACAGTGACAGGCACCTATAGTCCCAGCACAGGGAAGACTGGAGTGGGAGAATCATGGCACCCAGGAGTTCAAGATCAGCCTAGCAATATGGCAAGATGCTGGCTTATTTAAAAAAGGGTGATCTTCCACCCCCAGCACCATCCACTCAATTCTTACCCAACCCCATTGACATATACAGAGAACTGCTATTATTGATATCTTGTGTATCCTCCCAGAATTTCTTTTTGTATATACAAATATGAATATAAACTTTTTTTTCTTTTTTGGTACTTGATATTGAACCCAGACCTTATGCATGCTCTACCTACACACCAGCCTCAATATATACTTCTTATATTAACTTTCACATCCAAGTCAACATATACATGAAGTTCCACACTTTGATTTTTTACTTAGCAATACTTGAAGATTCGTTTTGTTTGACTTAGACACCTTTTTTATTGTTTTAGTGGCATCATGTTTTTCCATTGTTTATATATGCAGTAATTTATTTAACTGATCTGTATTGATAGATATCAAGGTGATAGATTTCTTTTTTAAGTTTTAATATTGTGCTAGTCTCACTTTCACTGCAGAGGAAATTGATCAGATTTACCCATACTGATGTGGGTGACACTCAGAAGAAATATTTGCATACTTAAAATGGATTTAGGGTAAACATCCAGCAATACTCTGTAAGAACTTGGAAACTGTAAAGTTCATAAGGCACAACTAGCCAAAACATTTCTGAAGAACTTGGAGGAATCACTGTATCAAGATCCACACCACAGTAGTTAAAT
Source organism: Chinchilla lanigera (assembly GCF_000276665.1). Lineage (NCBI taxonomy): Eukaryota > Metazoa > Chordata > Mammalia > Rodentia > Chinchillidae > Chinchilla > Chinchilla lanigera. Next base: position 13,134,105 of record NW_004955455.1, read on the forward strand.
TAGCATGGTACTGGTTCGAGGAAAGAGTAGTATATCCAATAGAACAGAAAAGAAAACCTAGAGAGGGCTGGGGATTTAGCTCAGCAGCATAGCACCTGCCTCACAAGTGCGAGGTTCGATTCCCTGTACCAGGAAAAAAACAAACAAAAAAAAGTTCGATTCCCAGTACCGGGGAAAAAACAAACAAACAAAAAGAAAACCTAGAAACAGATTGTATGATGCAGGTTTTAGTGTAGGACAGAAAGGTCATTGCAGCTCAGCATAGAAAAGAGAGCCCATTTGATAAATAATACATCCTGACACATTTTTTTAATATGATAAAAACCAAAATTAGATTTCTAGCTATGCCATACATGAAAATAAAGTCTAGATTGGTTAAATACCTAAAAGCAAAAGGGGCTGGGGATTTAGCTCAGCGACATAGCACCTGCCTGGCAAGCATAAGGTCGTGAGTTTCCCAGTACCGGGGGGGGGGGGGGGGAAGGAAATAAAAGCAAAGAGTAAAACTTTAAAACATTTAGGAGAAGTCCTCCCACTATGCATCAATTTCCTTATTTATAAAGAGATAATAACACCTACTTCATGGGGTTGTTCTGAAATGAATGGATTTACATCTATATACATTATGTTGTATAATATAATTATATAGATTTATAGTAAATTATAATAAATTATATTCATAAATTATATAAAATTGCCTGGCATATAATAAAAACTATGTAAATATTATTAATTTAGGTTACCTTTATAAGTATAAGGAAGAATTTTTCCAAACAATATCTTTAAACATGCCTGTAATCCCACCTGCTTAGGAGGGTGAGGCAAGAGGGTCACAAGTTCAAGGGTAGCTCAGCCAATTTAGTGAGACCCTATTTCAAAATAAAAAATGAAAAGGATTGAGGATGTGCGGCTCAGTAGTAGATCACTTGCCTAATATACGTGAGGCTCCAGGTTCAATCTCCAGCACTGAAAAAAAACCCCATTAAGACAAATATGGTAACTTTTACCATGTAAATTATAAAGTTATATAAAGCATTAAAGTGAAAGACAAGCCACAGACTGAGAAAAGGTAATTGTAGCATATCTACCCTGCGGAGTATTGGTCCAGCATTTATAAAGAACTCTTAAAATTTCTGTATCAAAAAGAAAAAGCCAAACAGCCAACAGAAAAATGGATAAAGAATGTGATCCATTTGCTGAAAAGGAAACCTGAATGAACAACAGACATCAGGAGATGATCAGCCTTAGTAATTCAAGATATGCAGGTTAAAATCATTTTACATCTCCCATATTGGCAAAAGTTTTTAAGTCTGAGGATAATTTGGAGCAGCAGCTAAGGAAATAATTCATCTCCCATTTATAGGAACATAAACTGATAAAATGATTCTGGAGAGGAAAGTAGTCACAGGTAGTAAAGCTCATGAGGAGAGGTCTCCATGACCCAACTTTTCACTTGTGGTAGACCTTAGGAAAATCTCTCTGCATGTACACTGGGAAAAGTGTTGAGCATGCAGCCTTGAGTGTAGTAGCCAGAAGAAGTGGAGACAGCCTAGATCTTTATCCAAAGGAGAGCATGCAAAATAAATTGTGCCATATTATGAGGCGTCTTTAGAATGTATGATCAAAAATACAGTGAATGCTGCTGCTGAGTGCCATCTAACAGAAAGGCAGGCTGGTAACATTATGTTGTGTCCTCATCCACTTTAGTCACGAGATCTGGCACTGTGTGACTTCTGGCTCTTCTCCAAAGTCAAAATGACCATGAAAAATACACATTTTTAATCGACTGAGGACCCCAAGGCAGCCACAGCAGCACAATCAAAGACTCACAAAAGAGGACTTCCAGAACTGCTTCAGAAAGTGGAAAGCATAAGGGAATAAGTAGTTTGAAGCAAGAAAGAATATTTTGAGGGGCATTAATGGCCATATATCTTTTTTTTAATTTAAAAAAATTATAATATTTTTAAAATTTAGACATTCACCATATTTTTTTATTACACTTCATCTGTCACAGTTTAGAGTAAAAATAACCCACATTTTGTCGTGGATAAATCTCAAAATTGTAGTATAAGACTAGTAAATGAACAAACAAATTTGAAAATTTACTGTATCTTACAGTACAGTATGATGCCAATTGTGAAAGTTTTATAAACACTTTTATATATTCTTAACAGTACATAACTATCAACAAAACATACCATGGCTATAGAAGATGTAATTCTTTTACATCTCTGGATAAAGGAAGTCCATAGTACAGTCTCTGGATAAAGGAAGGGGAATAAATTTACATCTACTTTCTTATTTTTCAGAAGAAAAGAAACTTGAAACAAATATGATGAAATAGTACAAATGGTAGATGTCTGTTATAATCTAGAAAATTTTAAATTAAATACTGAATTCCTCTTACAATTAGAAATAAACCTGCATTTTTTGCATGGGGGGACTACTCTGTGTGTATAGCACAGAGTTGGCAGGATAGAGTTAGTTTTAGAATTAGACATTAGACTTAAGTCTTAGCTTCACCAAGGAGCTGGCAGGATCACCATGTATGGCTACAGCATCGTGCCAGCAGGCATTCAGTTAGTCTAGGATGGAAATGATACCTCTTGGAGTTGTGTAACATGATGATTGTGGCTGTGTGATTTTTTTTTTTTATTTTAAAGAGAGTAGTACTTGAGAAACAAACAACAAAAAAGTAGAACAGTAGCAGCATACCAGTATCACGAACATAAACAAATCAAAGCAAAAACATTCAGAGTGATACAGGGTCTCAAGACAATTTAATACAAATCAACAGTGGTTGTTACTTTGCATACTGCTATCCTCAACTACATTGCTCAGATTATCATATGTAAAAATGAAAGATTGCTCAATC
>NW_004955455.1:13139294-13140613 GCF_000276665.1 Chinchilla lanigera
TCCTTGTCTTGTTCCTGATTTTAAAGTGAAAGCTTTCAATTTTTGACTGTTCAGTATGATGTTAGCTGTTGGTTTATCATAGATGGCTTTGATCAGTTTGAGGTAAAGGCCACCTATTCCTATTTTCTGTAGGGTTTTCAACATGAATAAGTGTTGGACTTTATTGAAGGCTTTTTCTGCATCAGTGGAGATTATCATGTGATTTTTGTTCTTGGCTCTGTTGACCTGGTGTATAACATTGATTGATTTGCGTATGTTGAACCATTGCTGCATTCATGGTATGAATCCCACTTGGTCATGGTGTATAATCTTCTTGATGACTTGTTGTATTCTGTTTGCTAGTATTTTATTGAGAATTTTTGCATCTATATTCATTAGGGAGATTAGTCTGTAGTTCTCTTTCTTGGTTTGGTCTTTCTCTGGTTTTGATATCAGAATAATGCTTGCCTTCAGGAATCATTTGGGGAGAATTCCTTTCCTTTCAATTTCATTAAAGAATTTGAGAAGAATTGGTGTTAAATCTTCCCTAAATTGCTTGTAGAATTCAGCTGTGAATCCACCCAGACCCAGGCATTTCTTCGTTGGCAAGCATTTAATTACATTCTCAATTTCACTGGCTGATACTGAGTTATTCAGGAGTTTTATATCTTCTTCATTCAGCTTTGGTAATTCATATGTATCTAGAAATCTGTCCATTTCCTCTGTGTTTTTCATCCTATGAGAGTAAAGATTTTCAAAGTAGGTATTGATGATCTTCTGAATTTCTTCAGGATCTGTAGTGATTTCACCCCTTTCATTCTTTATTGCATTTATTTCAGATTTTCTTTCCTTTTTTTGATAGGGTTGGCTAGGGGTTTATCTATTTTATTTATTCTTTGATTCGTTAATTCTTTGTATTGTTTTTTTAGTCTCCATTGTGTTAATTTCTGCGCTGAGCTTTATAATTTCCTGCCTTCTTTGGGCTCTGGGTTTGACTTCCTCTTCTTTTTCTAGGAACTTGAGGTGCAGCATAAGACTTTTTATTTGTGCTTATTCTGTTTTCCTGAGGTGGGAGTTCACCGCTATAAATTTCCCTCTGAGGACTGCTTTCATTGCATCCCACAGGTTTCTGTAGGTTATATCTCCATTTTCATGTGTTTGTAAGTAGTGTTTAATCTCTACTTTGATTTCATCTGTGACCCATTGGTTGTTCAGGAGGATGTTATTTAATTTCCAACTGTTTATGGAGTTTTTGTGTTTTCTTTTGTCAGGAATTTCCAATTTCATTGCACTATGGTCTGATAGTATATGTGGGATAATTTCAGTTCCTTTGCATTTAG